>NC_041225.1:18013070-18030033 GCF_002837175.3 Physeter macrocephalus | reverse complement strand
GGACCTGGCCCCGAGGGCGCCACCAGCTGAGATCTGCCTCCTCAGCGGGGCCTGGGCGTTGGCGGGAGGTCCCAGACTGGGCGCTGGATGAACACTCCCGGGCAGGGTAAGCGGCCTGCACAGGCTCCTCTTAGCCACCACCTGGACCTCGGAGGGCGGAGGTTGAGCCTTGGGACCTTGCCCTTGTCAGAATAGAGAAAGACATTTGTTTTGGTGGAGGTTTGGGGGAACATCATGACCTGACCGAGACCCGACCTCAAGAACGAAGGATCGGACACCAAGAAGTTAGCAACAACTAACCACGCCCCTCCCTCACCTTTCCTACAAAAGGGCTTTGCTGAAAACTTTCAGGGAGTTCAGGGTTTTTAGGGCATGAGCCACCCGTCTCCTTGCGTGGCCCTGCAATAAACCTTTCTCTGCTGCAAACTCCGGCATTTTGGTATTGTTTGGCCGCACTGTGCGTTGGGCGCACGGACTTGCGTTTGATAACGGTTCTATTTTTAATTTCTTGAGGAACCTCCACACTGTTCTCCATAGTTGCTGTACCAGTTTACATTCCCACCAAAAGTGAACAAGGGTTCCTTTATTCCCCACATCCTTGCCAGCATTTGTCTTTTCTTATCTTTTTGATAATAGATATCCGAATAAATATGCGGTATACGTGGTTTTGATTTGCATTTCCCTTCTGACTAGTGACTTTGAATACCTTTTCATGTACCTGTTGACCATTTGTGTGTCTTCTTTCGAAAAATGTCTTTTCAGGTCCTTTGCTCACTTTTTATTCGGGTTATTTGGCTTTTTGCTATTGAGTTGTATAAGTTCCTTGTCTGTTTGGGATATTAACCCTTTATCAGATATCGGTTTGCAAATCTCCTATTCCATAGGTTGTCTTTTCATTTTGTTGATGTTCCCTTTGCTGTGCAGAAGCTTTTAAGTCTGATATCCCACTTGCTTACTTTGCTTGATTTGCCTTTGCTTTTGGTGTCAAACCCCCAAAATCACTGCCAACACCAATGTCAAGGAGCTTATGCCCTGTATTTTCTTCTAGGAGTTTTATAGTGTCAGATCTTACCTTCAAATCTTTAATCCATTTTGACTTGATTTTTTTTTTTTTTTTTTTTTTTTTTTTTTTTGGGGTACGGGGGCCTCTCACTGCTGTGCCCTCTCCCATTGCGGAGCACAGGCTCCAGACGTGTAGCCCGTTGCAGAGCACAGCCTCCAGAAGCACAGGCTCAGCGGCCGTGGCTCACGGGCCCAGCCGCTCCACGGCATGTGGGATCCTCCCGGACCGGGGCATGAACCCGCATCCCCTGCATTGGCAGGCGGACTCTCAACCACTGCGCCACCAGGGAAGCCCTGACTTGATATTTTATATGATGAAGATAGGGGAACAGTTTCATTTGTTTGCAAGTGGATATTCAGTTTTCCCAGCACCATTTCTTAAAGATACTATTCTTTTCTCATGGTATATTCTTGGCTCCTTTCTCAAAAATTAATTGGCAGTATAAGCCTCAGGGTTTAATACCAAGCTCTAATTCTATTCCAATGATCTCTGTATGTTTTTAATGACAATACCATAATGTTTTTATTACCACAGCTTTGGAATATAGTTTGAAATCAGGAAGTGTGATACCTCTGGCTTTGATCATCTTTCTTACAATTGCTTTAGCTATTCAGGGTCATTTGATTCCATACAAATTTTGCAATCGCTTTATTCTATCTCTGTGAAAAATGCCATTGGAATTCTGATAGGGATTGCATCAATAGCATAATATGGATATTTTAACAAATTAATTCTTACAATCCATGAACACAGGATATCTTTCCATTTATTTGTGTCTTCAATTTCTTTCATCACTGTTTTATAGTTTTCAGTATACAGATCTTTTACTTCCTTGGTTAAAGTTATTCCTAAGTAATGTATTCTTTTTGATGCCATTGTAAATAGAATTACTTTCTTAATTTCTGTTTCTAATAGTTTGTCATTAGTGTACGGAAATGCAACTGATTTGTATATACTGATTTTGTATTCAGTTTCACTGAATTCATTGATTAGTTCCAACATATTTTTGATGGAGTCTTGAGTGTTTTTTATATATAATACCATGTCATCTGCAAACAGAGATAATTTTACTTTTTTCTTTGCAATTTAGGTGTTTTTTTCCCCCCTTTTCTAGCCTAACTGCTCTGGGTAGGACTTCCAGTAATGTGTTGAACAAAAGGGGCTGGAGTAGGCACCATTTTCTTGTTCATGATCTTAGAGAAAAGCCTTCAGTCTTTCACCATTGAACATGATGTTAGGTTTGGGCTTCTCATATCTGGCCTTTATTATGTTGAGGTAAAATCTTCTATACCCAATTTATTGAGAGTTTTTATCATAAATGGATGTTGAATTTTGTTAAATGCTTTTTTCTGCATCTATTAAGATGATCATATAGTTTTTATCCTTCATTTTGTTAACATCATATAGCACATTTATTAATTTGTGTTTGTTGAACCATCCTTGCATCCCTGGAATAAATCCCACTTGATTATGGTGTATGATCCTTTTAATGTGCTGTTGAATTCAGTTTGCTAGTATTTGTTGAAGACTTTTGCATCTATGTTAATCAGGGATATCAGCCTGTAGTTTTCTTGTGATGTCCGTGTCTGGTTTTGTTATCAGAGTAATGCTGGCCTCATAAAATGAGTCTGGAAGTGTGTCTTCTTCAGGTTTTTGGAAAAGTTTGAGAAGGATTGATACTAATTTTTCTTTAAATATCTGGTAGAATTCACCAGTGAAGCCATATCCTCTTGGTGAATTGATTCCTTCATCATTATGTAATGAGCTTCTTTGTCTCTTGTTAACATTTTTGGTTAACATCTATTTTGCCTGACCTAAGTGTATTTAACCCTGCTTTCTTTTAGTTTTTGTTTGTGTGGAATATCTTTTTCCATCTTTTTACTTTTAGCCTGTGTGTCCTTAAAGCTGAAGTGAGTGTCTTGTAGGTAGCATACAGTTGGGTTTGTTTTTTTTATCCATTCAGTCAATCTCTGTCTTTTGATTTGAGAATTTAGTCCATTTACATTTAAAATAATTATTGATAGGTATGGGCTTACTGTTGCAATTTGCTCCACTGTTTTCTGGCTGTTTTTTAGTTCCTTTTTTTCTTTCTTCCTCTCTTGCTCTCTTCCTTTGTGATTTGAAGAGTTTCTGTAATGATATTCTTTGATTCCTTTATTGTTTTTGCTTCTACTGTAGGTTTTTGCTTTGTGGTTACCATGAGGCTTATACAGAACATCTTATAGGTATAACAGTCTATTTTAAGCTGATAACAACTTAACTTAGAACGCATACAAAAGCTCTACATTTTTACACTCCCTCTCCCACATTTTATGTTTTTGATGTCACAATCTTTTTATAAATCTTTTTATATTGTATATCTATTAACTAATTATAGTTATTTTAAATAATTTTGTTTTTCAACCTTTGTACTAGAGTTATAAGTAATTTATCACTATTTTAATACCCACCATCATTATAATATTAGAGAATTACAAATTTAACTATATATTTACCCTTACCAGTGACTTTTATACTTTCATATGTTTTTTGTTACTATTGTAATTTGCATCCTTTTACTTCAGCTCATAGAAGTCCCTTTAACATTTGTTGTAAGGCTGATCTAGTGGTAATAAACTCCTTCAGCTTTTGTTTGACTGGAAAACTTTTTATATTTCCTTCCGTTCTGAAGGACAGCCTGGCTGGGTAGACTCTTCTTGGGTATCATCCTACTGCATTCTAGACTGCAAGGTTTCTGCTGAAAAAATCTGCTCATAGTCCTATAAGGGTTCCCTTGTGCATAACAAGTTGCTTTTCTCTTGCTGCTTTTAAGATTCTCTCCTTGTCCTCAACTTTTGACAATTTAATTATAATGCATCTCAGTATGAGTCTCTTTAGATTCATCTTACTTGGTGCTTTCTGGGATTCCTGGATCTGGATGTCTGTTTCTTTCCCCAGGTTTGGGAAGTTTTCAGCCATTATTTCTCTGAATAAGCTTTCTGCCTCTTTCTCTTTTTCTTCTCCTCTTGGGACCCCCACAATGCACATATTGTTCCATTTGGTGGTGTCCCATAACTTCCTTAAGCTATCTTCACTTTTTTTTCCAATCTTTTTTTTTTCTCCTCTTATTGGATGAATTCCACTGCCCTTTCTTCTAGTTCACTGATCCTTTCTTCCATTTGATCTAGTCTGTTTTTAAATCCCTCTATTGAACTTTTCAGTTCAATTATTACATTCTTCAGGTCTCTGATTTCTCTTTCATACTTTTAAATATTTTCTGTCTCTCTATTGAAATATTCACTTTGTTCATGCACTGATCTCCTAACCTCGGTGAGCATCTTTATGACTGTTATTTTGAACTGTCTGTTGGGTAAATCTTCTCTCATTAACATTGGTTTCTGGAGATTTATCAATAGCTTGTTCTTTTGTTTGGAACGTATTCCCATGTTTCTTTGTTTTCTGATGCATCCTTTGTTGATTTCTGCACAGTAGCTAGAAGCCACTTCTCTCAGTCTTGACAGACTGGTCTTGTGTAGATGAACCTCATCAATCAGCCTGGGTGAAGCTCCTGGTTATCTTTCAAATCTTTGTGATTGTCCAAGCTGCTGTCTTTGTTTTTAGTGGCTCCCAGTAGTTGGGAGTGTGCCAACACCTGTCAGTGTCCCAAAGGGGAGATTTATAGTACCTAGATGCAAGCTGATCAGAAACTTGACTCTCTGGCAGCAACTGGGAAAGTATGCAGTTGAACCCCTTCCAGGGAGAAACGTGAAACTGGGTGTTTTTACCTGCTCCCTCTGCACTGAGCCAGGTGTGTAGCCATGGGAGTGTTCCTGTGCTTCTTAACAACCGCTTCTGTAGTCCTGTGGGACTCATGAATACAAGCCCCACTGGGTATCAGAGCTAGGTGATTTGGGGGCCTATCCCTCAGGTGGCATCCTTAAAAGTTGGAGTGCTAGATGTGTGGTCTGTGGTCCAAATGGTTCACTGTCAAGGAGAAGCTGGGAGTTTGGGAGCTCCTTCCCAAGTCTGTGGTGCCTTGCCAGGGGTGGGCTTTATGGCAACAGTGTGTCTCAGCCTTTCCCACCTATTTTGATATGGGCATTTTCTCTGTTGGCTGATGTGTAGGAGTCACTCATCTAGTTTCTGAATTTCTCTCAGAGGCGATTACTCCATGTGTAGTGTACATTCAGTGGGCGCCTGAGAGGAGAGAAATTCAGGAGGCTCCTGCTTCGCCATATTGGTCCAGAGCCCACTTCAAATATGATTTTTAAAAAGAGTATTAGTAAAGGTGTTTAGGAACAAGGACTCTTATATTCTGTTGGAGAGATGTAAATTAATAGACCCTTTTTGGAGAACAATTTGACATTATATTAAAATTTAAAATACTTAATACCATTTGACTTAGAAGTCCTATACCAGGAGTTAATCCTATGGAAGAAATTCAGAACCATAAAGAAAATCAATGTACAAGGATTTTTGCCAAAGCATGGTAGTGGTAATGAAAAAATAGCCACAACTTAATTCTCCATCACTTGATTAAACTATAGTACTTCCAGGCAATGCAATGGTCTATGCAGCCTTTAAAAAGTATATATTATTTTGACCCTAACTTCTCTTTTCTTGAAGACCTGTGAAGTTTTGAGGGAAAACATTTTAATCTTTCGCTTCTCCTCTTCAAGGATATTCTAACCTCATGGTTAAAAAAAAAAAATTTCTCCAGGGCTAACCAGCTTTGCTCCAGCCTCTGGATTTGGCTGTCCATATCTAGAGTACTTCAGTAGACATTTTCTGTCTCCTATAAAGTCATCCTGCTTTTCATATTCATCCTTAAGACTGGGAAACATCTGGCTGGACTTGGGCAATGCCATCCGGTGATTTATAAATCACCTCTCAAACTGAGAAGAAATATTTGGGTAAACTTAATAGACGGAAACCTTGTATCCAGAAGAAAGTTAGCTGGGAAAGGGCTTGAAGGAGAGAAAGATGTGTGCCTTCAGCAGGGTTGGGTCCACAGCAGCACAGAAGCTGAGACTTTCCTTCCTTCTGGTGAACCAGAAGTCCTGCCACACCAGGCACTTTTGTCTCAGCTCCAGTGGCTTTCAGGGTCTGTTTATGTCCAGGCTGGCCTACCTTGCTGTGTGCCGTGCCTGGATGCTAACACAGTAGCTTTCCTCCTTTACGTCCCGTTTCCCCATTGCCTCCTTCAGCTCGTCTGAGATGAGCTCTTAAGCTAGTGTATCAGCTAGACGGCCCTCGCTGTTGCCCCGGGAGACGTCTACAGGCACAAAGGCAAAGCATCTAAACTCTTTGGAACCCCCAACCAGCTTTTGGAAAGAGGATGCATCCTGCTTACTTGTAATTGTCCCATTTAGGAAAAATACCAGACACTGAGATAGCATCCCCCATTCCCTCTGTATGCATGATGCTTTAGTGGCAAAGGGCATTAGGGAAGCACATTATTGTTTAATAAGCACACTTTCATTATGCCTTCTATTTGACTATGAATAATTAGCCAGTTAAATATTAAGTAATTCTCTGAGTGAAATAGATTAAAAAACAAACTCATAAATGTCTTCTGTATTCATCCCCTCTTTTCAGAAGGTCCAAGCCAAAAGCTGGAACACTAATTATAAAGGTAGTGACACAGCAATAATTACCTTCTATGGAGCGCCTACTTTGTGCCAGACCCTATGCTAGGTACTTTGTGTATTTATCGCTAACCCTTTCAGTAATCCTGCGAGATAGGGTTATTAACACCAGTTTACAGATGAGGACACCGATAGTCAAAAAAGGAAACTTACCCAAGGTCATTCTGCTGGCAGGGCCAGTATTAGGCAAGGTTGGCCAGTATTAAGCTCCAACTCCAAGCCTGTTCTGTTCCACCATTCTGCTTCCCTGTAATTGAGACGCGGGTTTCATCAAATGCACATTTCCAGATTGTCTGTCTGTGGAAAGCAGTTCAGGAACGTGTTAGGTGGAAAACACGGCCAAGAACGTAATTATGACCCTCCTCTCCTTCTAGCCTCCATGGCCTTCCTTTCTGTCCCAAATCATAGCCTCTTTCCCCTTAGATGCCAATGAAAGAGCAGTTTGATTATTGCAAACCACAGCTAGTTCAAAGATTAATTACAACCTTTATGTCTTTACCAGGGCAAATTTCTCAGTGTTTGCACTACCACTAAGAGGTGTTGTGTAGATCAGAAATAAGATGACAGTGGCATCATTAATAACATGACCTTTCTCACAAGCTGGTCAGAAATTTGACTCACTTCTTGTAACTCTAGACTTAGCATGATTTATTCTCGGAAATGATACAGGAAAATACCAGCCCAAGATTCAGAATTTGGGAAAACCTCTTAATGCCCTTCAAATGCTTTAGTCTTTTCTTTAAAGCATCTTTTAAAATTTAAGATGAGACCAATGAGTGCTTCTTATTGGGAGCACAGGGTTTGCAGGAGTGTAGGAAACTAGCAGGTGCCTGTGTGTTGGAGCAGGAATTCAGGGGTGAAGTTGTCACCTGGGTTTAACAAGAGTCGTAACGTTCCTGCAGCTGTACACTCAACATCAAAACCATCTCCTTTACATTCTGAAAACCCAGTGTAGATAACACTACTTTTAACATTTTAATACAACGTTCTGTTCTAGAAAAAAATCCCCAAATTAAAGCATGGGAGTGATAGTACACTTTAAATGTATTCCTTTTAAATGAGTAGGCTTCATTTAAAATGAATCTTAGAAATGTGTGGTTTTTATTGTTCCAAAAGGTCCCAAGTACATAGATAGAATAGGGAAGCACTTAACACAGAGGGACAAGAGAACAGGACAGATCACATCCATCTTCCTTCTCCTGAAGAAAACTAGAAAACAACAAAACTGCATCCAGACCAAGAAATCTTCAGAAAAGTCCAAAATGAAGAAATCGAGCATGAGATAATTTTTTTAAGAGTGACAGTTATATCGACTTCAGTCAAGCCTCTTATCCTTCCCTTGAAGAGTCCAGAGTTTGCAAGGACCACTGAAGTCAGGGAGGTGAGAGGTCCCGGTCTCCAGCAAATGGGACTGATTTCCTTACAATGAATCGCACGCTTTACAACATGAAGGAAATAAGGAAAGGCCAGACACCGCACGGCCTCAGCTTTTTGAGAACTGGAAGTCGTACGGACGATTTGTAGGAGCGAATGGGCAGCACAGGTCTTAAGGCGCCCTTGGAGTTTCTGGTTTGAAGGTTTGCTCTGTATCTGTCAGCACCCAATGCTTGCCTTCCTGCCGTAAGCCCCTGGAGTCATATTGTTGTCTCATGCATGTGTTCTCCAGTCCGCGAAACCTGATTTGAAAGCTGCTTCTCGATTTGATCCCAGTAATCTTTACCTGTGTGGTGCCCCCTCCGTTTTATCCATTGGTCATTAACCTCATTGAGGGCAGAGGGGGGACAGTGACAAGGGAGACATCTCGGGTGTTGCAGTGAAGTAGAGTAGCCAGTGTTCCAATCAGAGATTCTCTCACCCAGGGGGATGCGTGCGACCAGAAAATATACACACAGCAACTGGGAATCCCCTTCTCAGGCCCGTTTTAGTTCAAATTGGACATATGCCTGGGTTTTCAGTTAAAGAAACAAGATTTCATTGTGATTTTGGGTAACCCTATTTTTACAGATTTCCATTGGTTATTTGCATGTTTTTAATTATAGCAGCCTAAGCGTTACTAAGAAAAATAGGTTTTTACAGACTCACAGACATAGAGAACAGACTTGTGGTTGCCAAAGGGGAAGGAGAGTAGGGGGAGGGGATGGACTGGGAGTTTGGGATTAGCAGATGCAAACTATTATATAGAGAATGGATAAACCACAGGGTCCTACTGTATAAGCACAGGGAGCTACATTCAATATCCTGTGATAAACCATGGTGGAAAAGAATGTGAAAAAGAATGTATGTATATGTATAACTGAATCACTTTGCTGCACAGCAGAAATTAACACAACACTGTAAATCAACTATACTTCAATAAAATAATTTTTTTTAAAAGGAAAAATAAGTTTTTAAAAATCTTAGTGAAGAAAATATTTTTATTTTTCAGCAGCTACTGTTTTTCCAAAAGCTTTCCATCAATGGTTGTGAATGCACTATACTTACTATTTTTTCAAAGTATAGGTCCCTCTACTGTAGTAACAGAATGAGGATGTTTTTGCATTTTTGTGGATTTAGGGGCCAAATTAGAGATTTTGACTGTGACCTCCTTGTTCTAACCCCAAGTCTGCCTAGGCTTCACGTCTGACCTGGAGTCTGTGTTTACAGTCCAGGAACGGATTGACAACTAGAATGTACTTTCCGGTTCTGTCAGGGGAGGAGTATGTTTCTCCCACTTGATCTCGCCCAAGACCCGGCCGGTACTCTGCTTCCCAGGTACAGGCCTGCAGGAGTGTTTTCCTTTCACCAGATACGGTGCTCCTGTTAGCTTCCAGCATTGAAAGGATATGCAGTGTAATAAAAATTACCACGTTCTGTTGTTGGCGACATTTATCTGATAGGAGTGTCATAATATGAATAATACGTGTGGAAGAACTACAGTGCTGAGTGATGGTTCTGAGATGGAAACCGAAAATAAAATAATGCTCTGATCTGCAGTAGCCGCTGCCACACATAATAATCAACTCTGGCGTTTTTGCATTTGACAGGATTAATTCAGTGTTTTATTTTGAAAAGAGTTTCTGAGCACAGGGCGTTCTGGAGTTTACTGTGGTCATGGGCCAGGCCTGTGGACGTGGACCCTGAGATGGCAGTGGTTGTGGAGACTTTGCTGAGAGAGAGAAGGAAGTAATTTAATCTCTCTCAATCCCGGCAGCAGTCGTATGTGTTCAGTGGGACAAGTATAATTTATTGTCGCCATCATTTTACAGGCGAGAAAAGAGAATCCCAGAGAGATTAAGTGAATGATTAAATGATCCTATTATTTTACCCATTGTGTAGGCCTTTGAGGAGTTGCGAGAGAGTTATAAGACATGATCCTTTCCCTCAAAGAGGTTATCATCTGGTAGGGGTCAAAAAGTTTATAATGTAATACCAGTAACCCATAAAATGAAAACTCACAGCCCCAGGTAGCCTGTAAACGTTAAAGTGACACAGATCGCGGGAAAGGGAGAGGGGGGTGGGCAGCCCTCGCTGAGGACAGCTGGTCAGTGCCCTGATTCAGAGAGAGGCCAGGGGTGAGAAAAAATGAAGAAGTAAGTGAAGTTGGAATCACATGAAAGGAAAACTGAACGATGTCAGGACAGGAAAATCTCGGGCAGGACAGGAAGCAAACCCATTGGGTTGGAGGAGGAATGTAATAGGAACGTAACACTGCAGTGGTCCTTGATGGCGCCCTGTGACGGAGCATCCTTAGCGTTTGGAGCAGGATCACTGGAAGCCACGTGACATGGTAACTGTTTCAGATAAAACACCTCTGTGGCTGTGACCAAGGCAGAATGCACTGGGGAAACGGTAGCCAGGGGGAGAGATCAGGGGAAGTGTTTTTCTATTCACTGAATCTAATAGGAAAGTTAGCATACAGTTTAAATTTGTTCTGGTTTCATCTTTTTGCAAACTCAATATACTTTGCAGCTCTTCATAACTGCATGTTTTGAACTCTAAGATTAGATTTCAGGCTAAAATTCAATTTTTGTTTATTCTCTTTTTTTATAACAAAGAGCTACGGTGCTTAGTGAATGGATACCATAATCCTCCAGCCGTGTGTCCTGAGACAGGCTGATGCAGGTGACATCAGAGCGAGTGGGTAGCTACACGGGGTAGAGGTGGGGTGCAAAATGAGGACACGAGGGTCTGCTCACCTTGAAGCTGTGGATTCTTGGGGCTTGTGGTCAGTCTTGCTGTTCAACAGACAGGAAAATGGAAACTGGCCCATGTGCCCCGTGGCCTTCTGAAGATGGTATATGGAGGAGAGAGAAAGCTGGACAGTTAATGAAAGGCAGTATTCTATACCCCTATCATTTAACCTCTTCTGTTCTTTCATTTAGGACAAAAGTGAGTGTATTTGCTATAAAAAGACTTGGCATTTTAAGTCTATTTAAGAAATAAGAAGATACTCTGAAATATGTCCCTTGAGTAACTAGACATTTGCTTAGGGAGCTTAACACAGTAAGGCTGTGTTAAGACAGATGTATGGATTCTTTCTTTTTTCTTTCTTTTTTTTTTTTTAACTGAAGTATAGTTGATTTACAGTGTTCTGTTTCAGGTGTGATTCACAAAGTGATTCAGTTGTACATACGTATATATAGATATTCTTTTTCTGAGTCTTTTCCATTGCAGGTTATTACAAAATATTGAATATAGTTCCCTGTGCTATACAGTAGGTCCCTGTTGTTTATTTTATTGATAAATATATAGGAGTGTGTATCTGCTAATCCCAAGCTCCTGATTTGTCCCTCCCCCTCTTTTCCCTTTGGTAACCATAAGTTTGTTTTCTATATCTGTGAGTCTGTTTCTGTTTTGTAAATAAGTTCATTTGTATCATTTTCTTAGATTCTTAATCCTGTCAGTTGGCTAAGGAATGTAGACTCAAAACTGAGGACCTCCCAGTGCTGGGAAATAGGATGTGCCCTCATTTCTAAGTGACAAGAAAATCAAAAAGAAAGAAGGGCAGACAGATCCAAGCAGAGGCAGGGAAGTTTACGAGATCAGAAGGTAGCCACCCAGACTTTGGAGTAATTAGCTTCAAACATTATATTTCTCTTCCTGTCTTACCTGTGGTCCAGGAAGTGGGTAAAGGACAGCCGAGTGGAGGGAAGAGGAGCAAAGCAGTGATGAGGGGATGGTTGAGGTTAGGTGGTCAGGAGCACTGACGGGGATGGGGACCAGTGGATGCGGTGGTGTGGGATCCATGGCCTAGCAATGACATGGCATCCTTTCCCTGTGAAGAAAATAATCCGAAGCAAACTAAGTGAAGTTATAGCAGCTAGGAAAAATTTTACCTTTGCTTTTATTTTAAATCACTGCCAGAAATAAGGTACAAATTAAATACGTTTTTAAAAATCAGATCTTCCCTCACTGACTGCTATTATTATGTCAGAGATCTGCTCTGATGAGAAAACTTAAGGATGTTTTTTCCAGGATAAAGTACAAATCATACTTAGGAATCATAATGGTCTCTTTAAATAACTTTCAGTTTTAGTAATATATAGTTTGTATTAATTATTACTAGCTTAATTACGGATTACATTTGCACAATACTTCATTCTTTTATAAAAACACTTTCCCAGATACTCTGTCATCTCAGATTCCCAACATCTAAAACACAGAGAGAAATTCTATTTCTCATTTTAGAGAGAATTCTGAAAATCAGCTTGGTATTAATCAGCTGGTTTTTATTGAATGATTAAACACAAGGGAACCATGCTCATATATATGAGCTCTCATTTAATCATTTAGTCCTCATGATTAAACCATGATATAGTTAACACCTACATTTCCTCTAGTTCAGAGATGATGCCACAAACTGAGATCTGATTGGCTCCATAGTCTTTGGTTTGAAATCACTACAATTGGCTGAAGACGTGACTTACCTAAGCTCACTGAGCTAGTAAGTGATGGAAGAGGAAATAAAAATAATCTATTTTCCCTTAATTTTCCCATGTAACCCTAATGGAGAATTTTAATACGATGAATAATCAGTCTTAAAGACTCATTGCACAGTAAATAAAAACGAATATATTTAAATGGTTGCTGTAAATAATTCTTATGTTTTGGGAAATTCTAATAGATTTAATTGTTTTAAGCGAGCTAACTGTCTTTACTATTCCTTTGTATATTTAGTAGTACTCATTAGATGGAAAAATCACCTGGAAATACTTAGCTATAATTAAAGTAATGTTAGCAAGCAATTTTGCATTGAAATATGGGCGTTCAGTTCAATTCAACAAGTTAATTTTGGGCAAGGTGCTTTACTTAGTCTACACAAAGATGAGTAGACAGTATCCCTCTTGGAAGAATGTTCAGTCCTTCTTTAGAGGACTGTTCTTGAAAGAGATTATTAGGATTCCTAAGCATGATTTTTATTCTACATTGGGGGAAGGGTATCAGAAGAGGAGGAAATAGTTGAATGCAGATTGAGGTATACACTCATAAAACTACAACACAAAAAGGAATGTAACAGTTACTGCGAAAAAGAAAGGAAAAGAAAGTGCCTTGGAGGAGGATGAGAAGGGAGCTCTCATATCATATTGGAATAGAAGGGGAATCAGCAGAGGCTTCAAGACAGATGTGATATTTGAGATGAGCCTTCATGGACGGCTAGAAATCCAAAAGGCACAATGGTGATAGGGCATTCACACACAAAGGGGATGCTGTAAGTAAAAGCAGAGACGGTAGTTTGTCTTACATGTAGTGTGTGTAGTTTAACAAAAAGGCACAAGGCTGAAAACTAGGACCTTGTTGTAGAAGGTCTTGAATGCAGTAGAGTAATAAACAAATACCAGACTGGTACTAACATGATAGATTGTGCAGGTATCAGTGGTGGCAATTAATCTTTTTGAGTTTTGACTTCCTCACCTGCAGTATGGAGATGATAATAATTACATTAAGGGTTGGATGTCAGTGAGAAAACTTGTGTGGAATCAGTACTCTGAAAACCATAAAACACAACCAGTGGCATCATCAACATCATTATTGCTGTGTACGTGATGGTATATGAAGATTGTAGAGCAGGGGAGCTTTCTGTTTAGATCTGCACTTAAGGAGAATTAAGTTGGCAGGGATGTGTAGGATTTATTAATAATGGAAGAAAGAGAACCATCAGAAACCATTAATGTGAGGAGATGGGTTCAAGATGGCGGAGTAGAAGGACGTGTGCTCGCTCCCGCTTGCGAGAGCACTGGAATCACAACTAACTGCTGAACAATCATTGACAGGAAGACACTGGAACTCACCAAAAGAGATACCCCACATCCAGAGACAAAGGAGAAGCCACAGTGAGATGGTAGGAGGGGCCCAATCACAAATCAAATCCCATGACTGTTGGGTGGGTGACTCACAAACTGGAGAAGACTTGTACCACAGAAGTCCACCCACTGGAGTGAAGGTTCTGAGCCCCACATCAGGCTTCCCAACATGGGGGTCTGGCAGTGGGAGGAGGAATTCCCAGAGAATCAGACTGAAGGCTAGCGGGATTTGATTGCAGGACTTCAACAGGACTGGGGGAAACAGAGACTCCACTCCTGGAAGGCACACACAAAGTAGTGTGCACATCAGGACCCAGGGGAAGGAGCAGTGACCCCATACCTGCTAGCGTTGGACCTACCTGCTAGTGTTGGAGGGACTCCTGCAGAGGTGGGGGGCGGCTGTGGCTCACCGCAGGGACAAGGACACTGACAGCAGAAGTTCTGGGAAGTACTCCTTGGCGTGAGCCTCCCCAGAATCTGCCATTAGCCCCACCAAAGAGCCTGGAGGCGCCAGTGCTGGGTCACCTCAAGCCATACAACCAACAGGGAGGGAACCCAGCCCCACCAATCTGCAGACAAGTGGATTAAAGTTTTACTGAGCTCTGCCCACCGGAACAACACCCAGCTCTATGCACCACCAGTCCCTCCCGTCAGGAAGCTTGCACAAACCTCTTAGATAGCCTCATCCACCAGAGGGTAGACAGCAGAAGCAAGAAGAACTACAGTCCTGCAGCCTGTGGAACGAAAACCACATTCACAGAAAAATAGACAAAATGAAAAGGGAGAGGACTATGTACCAGATGAAGGAATACGATAAAACCCCAGAAAAACAACTAAATGAAGTGGAGATGGGCAACGTTCCAGAAAAAGAATTTAGAATAATGATAGTGAAGATGATCCAGGACCTCAGAAAAAGAATGGAAGCAAAGATCGAGAAGATGCAAGAAATGTTTAACAGGGACTTCCCTGGTGGTGCAAGGGTTAATAATCCACCTGCCAATGCAGGGGACATGGGTTTGATCCCTGGTCTGGGAAGATCCCACATGCCGTGGAGCAACTAAGCCTGTGAGCCACAACTACTGGGCCTGCACTCTAGACCCCACAAACCACAACTGCTGAGCCTGAATGCCACAACTACTGAAGCCCACATGCCTAGAGCCCGTGCTCCACAACAAGAGAAGCCACCGCAATGAGAAGCCCGTGCACCACAGCAAAGAGTATCCCCCGCTCAACACAACTAGAGAAAACCCGCGCACAGCAATGAAGACCCAGTGCAGCCAAAAATAAATAAATAAAAAATAAATACATTTATTTTTTAAAAAAGAAATGTTTAACAAGGATGTAGAAGAATTAAAGAACAAACACCTAAAAGAATTAAAGAACGAACAAACAGAGATGAACAATACAATAACTGAAATGAAAAATACACTAAAAGTAATCAATAGCAGAATAACTGAGGCAGAAGAACGGATAAGCAATCTGGAAGAAAGAATGGTGGAATTCACTGCTGCGGGACAGAATAAAGAATAAAAGAATGAAAAGAAATGAGGACAGCCTATGAGACCTCTGGGACAACATTAAACTCATAAAACATAAAACGCGAGAAAATATTTGAAGAGATTATAGTTGAAAACTTCCCTAATGTGAGAAAGGAAATAGCCACCCAAGTCTAGGAAGCACAGAGAGTCCCAGGCAGGATAAACCCAAAGAGAAACAGACAGACGCACATAGTAATCAAACTGACAAAAATTAAAGACAAAGGAAAATTATTAAAAGCAGCAAGGGGAAAATGACAAATAACATACAAGGGAAGTCCCATAAGGTTAACAGCTGATTTCTCAGCAGAAACTCTACAAACCAGAAGGGAGTGGCATGATATATTTAAAGTGATGAAAGGGAAAACCCTACAACCAAGATTACTCTACCCATTAAGAATCTCATTCAGATTTGACGGAGAAATCAAAAGCTTAACAGACAAGGAAAAGCTAAGAGAATTCAGCACCACCAAACCAGCTCTACAGCAAATGCTAAAGGAACTTTTCTAAGTGGGAAACACAAGAGAGGAAAAGGACCTACAAAAACAAACCCAAAACAATTAAGAAAATGGTAATAGGAACATACATATCTATAATTACCTTAAATATGAATGGATTAACTACTGCAACCAAAAGACACAGGCTCACTGAGTGGATACAGAAACAAGAACCGTATATATGCTGTCTACAAGACACCCATTTCAGACCTAGGGACACATACAGACTGTAAGTGAGGGTGTGGAAAAAGATATTCCATGCCAGTGGAAATCAAAGGAAGCTGGAGAAGCAATACTCATATCAGATAAAATAGACTTTAAAGTAAAGAATGTTACAAGAGACAAGGAAGGACACTACATATGATCAATAGATCAATCCAACAAGAAGATATAACAATGTTAAATATATCTGCACCCAACATAGGAGCACCTCAGTACATAAGGCAAATGGTAACAGTTATAAAAGAGGAAATTGATGGTAACACAATAATAGTGGGGGACCTTAACACCTCACTTACACCAATGCACAGATCATGCAGACAGAAAATTAATAAGGAAACACAAGCTTTAAATGACACAATAGACCAGACAGATTTAATTGATATTTATAGGACATTCCATCTGAAAACAGCAGATTACACTTTCTTCTCAAGTGCACACGGAACATTCTTGAGGATAGATCACATCTTGGGTCACAAATCAAGCCTCGGTAAATTTAAGAAAATTGAAATCACATCAAGCATCTTTTCCATCCACAGCACTGTGAGATTAGAAATCAGTCACAGGGGAAAAACGTAAAAAACATGAATACATGGAGACTAAACAATGTTACTAAATAACTAAGAGACCACTGAAGAAATCAAAGAGGAAGTGAAAAAATACCTAGAGACAAATGACAATGAAAACACGACGATCCAAAACCTGTGGGATGCAGCAGAAGCAGTTCTGAGAGCAAAGTTTA
>NC_041225.1:18012712-18012919 GCF_002837175.3 Physeter macrocephalus | reverse complement strand
CAGAGCAGAAATAAATGAAATAGAAACAAAGAAAACAATAGCAAAGACCAATAAAACTACAAGCTGGTCCTTTGAGAAGATAAACAAAATTGATAAACCTTTAGCTAGACTAATCAAGAAAAAGAGGGAGAGGACTCAAATCAATAAAATTAGAAATGAAAAAGGAGAAGTTACAAAAGACACCGCAGAAATACAAAGCATCCTAAG
>NC_041225.1:18009991-18012199 GCF_002837175.3 Physeter macrocephalus | reverse complement strand
TTCCAACAAACAAAAGTCCAGGACCAGATGGCTTCACAGGTGAATTCTATCAAACATTTAGAGAATAGCTGACACCCATCTTTCTCAAACTCTTCCAAAAAATTGCAGAGGAAGGAACACTCCCAAACTCATTCTATGAGGCCACCATCACCCTGATACCAAAACCAGACAAAGATACTACAAAAAAAGCAAATTACAGACCAATATCACTGATGGATATAGATGCAAAAATCCTCAAGAAAATACTAGCAGACAGAATCCAACAGCACATTAAAAGGATCACACACCATGATCAAGTGGGATTTATCCCAGGGATGCAAGGATTCTTCAATATACGCAAATCAATCAATGTGATACACCATATTAACAAATTGAAGAATAAAAATCATGTGGTCATCTCAATAGATACAGAAAAAGCTTTTGACAAAATTCAACACCATTTATGATAAAAAAAAACTCTCCAGAGAGTGAGCATAGAGGGAACCTACCTCCACATAATAAAGGCCATATATGACAAACCCACAGAAAACATCATTCTCAGTGGTGGAAAACTGAAAGCATTTCCACTCAGATCAGGAAGACAAGGATGTCCACTTTTGCCACTGTTATTAAACATAGTTTTGGAAGTCCTAACCATGGCAATCAGAGAAGAAAAAGAAATAAAAGGAATACATATTGGAAAAGAAGAAGTGAAACTGTCACTGTTTGTAAATGACATGGTACTATACATTGATAATCCTAAAGATGCTACCAGAAACTACTAGAGCTAATCAATGAATTTGGTAAAGTTGCAGGATACAAAATTACTGCAAAGAAATCTCTTGCATTCCTATACACTAACAATGAAAGATCAGAAAGAGAAATTAAGAAAATAATCCCATTCCCCATTGCAACAAAAGGAATAAAATACTTAGGAATAACCCTACCTAAGAAGGTAAAAGACCTGTACTCAGAAAACTATACGACACTGATGAGAGAAATCAAAGATGACACAAACAGCTGGAGAGATATACCATGTTCTTGGATTGGAAGAATCAATATTGTGAAAATGACTATACTACCCAAAGCAATCTACAGATACACTGCAATTCCTATCAAATTACCAATGGCATTTTTTACAGAACTAGAACAAAAGATCTTAAAATCTGTGTGGAGACACAGAGGACCCCGAATAGCCAAAGCAATCCTGAGGGAAAAAAATGGAGCTGGAGGAATCAGACTCCCTGACTTCAGACTATACTACAAAGCTACAGTAATCAAGACAGTATGGTGCTGGCACAAAAACAGAAATATAGATCAATGGAACAGAATAGAAAGCCCACAGATAAACCTACACACTTGTGGTCAAGTAATCTATGACAAAGGAGGCAAGGATACACAATGGAGAGAAGACAGTCTCTTCAATAAGTGGTGCTGGAAAAACTGGACAGGTACATGTAAAAGAATGAAATTAGAACACTCCCTAACACCATACACGAAAATAAACTCAAAATGGATTAAAGACCTAAATGTAAGACCGAACACTATAAAACTCTTAGAAAAAAACAAAGGAAGAACACTCTTTGACATAAATCACAGCAAGATCCCTTTTGACCCACCTCCTAGAGTAATGGAAATAAAAACAAAAATAAACAAATGGGACCTAATGAAACTTAAAAGCTTTTGCACAGCAAAGGAAACTATAAACAAGATGAAAAGACAACCCTCAGAATGGGAGAAAATGTTTGCAAACGAATCAACAAAGAGTTAATCTCCAAAATATGTAAACAGCTTATGCAACTCAATATTAAAAAAAAAAACCCAATCAAAAAATGGCCCTACCACCTAAATAGACATTTCTCCAAAGGAGACATACAGATGGCCAAGAGGCACATGAAAAGCTGCTCAACATCACTAATTAATAGAGAAGTGCCAATCAAAACTACAGTGAAGTATCACCTCACACCGGCTGGAATGGGCATCATAAGAAAATCTACAAACAAATGCTGGAGTGGGTGTGGAGAAGAGGGAACCTTCTTGCACTGTTGGTGGGAATGTAAATTGATACAGCCACTATGGAGAACAGTACGGAGTTTCCTTAAAAAATAAAAAATGAAATTACCATATGATCCAGCAGTCCCACTACTGGGCACATACCCAGGGAAAACTATAATTCAAAAAGAGACATGTACCCCAATGTTCACTGCAGCACTATTTACAATAGCCAGG
>NC_041225.1:18003399-18009727 GCF_002837175.3 Physeter macrocephalus | reverse complement strand
TATATATATATATATATATATATATATATACAATGGAGTATTAGCCATAAAAAGGAACGAAAGTGGGTCATTTGTAGAGTTGCGGATGGACCTAGGGACTGTCATATAGAGTGAAGTAAGTCAGAGAGAAACAAATATCGTATATTAACACATATATGTGGAATCTAGAAAAATGGTACAGATGTGAACTGGTTTGCAAGACAGAAATAGAGACACAGATGTAGAGAACGAACGTATGAACACCAAGGGGGGAAAGTGGCGGTGGGGTGTGGTGAGAAGAACTGGGAAATTGCGATTGACGTATATACACTAATATGTATAAAATAGATAATTAATAAGAACCTGCTGCATAAAACAATAAATAACATAAAATAAAATTTAAAAAATAAAGAAAAGAAACCCTTAATGTCCTCCGGTTAAAAATAATGAAGGTGTGATTAGGGTGGTAGTTCAGGTAACCAGAAAGAAAGGTAGAGACATTGCAGAGATACTAATTCAAAAACGTACTGAGTACCACCTGTCTTCCTGGACACAAATTCAGCAGTGCTGCTTAGCATCCTCCTCAAAAGAGACAGCAGGGTCAGATACAGGACAGAACAGGCAGGTACTTGGGGAGCAGAGGAGCGAGGGTCATAAAGGGACACTGGATCTTCCTTTGCTTTCCACTGGAGAAACCTTGGTAACATCAGGATGGAGAGGGGACACCTCGAGTGCCTAGGAGTTTGACCACCCGATGGCACATGTGTACGGTAGGTGAGAGGTGATATAGGGTCAGTAAATCCTTCCCCGGTGGGTTTGAACACGCTCACTGTCCTTGCTCTCCGTGTGGGTCCACGCTCTCTCTGGTGCTGGGGCAAAAGAGTTCCCCAAGAGAAGAAGGCACAAGAGCAGCCTCAAGAAACTCTCGCTTCAGACACCTGGCAGAATCCCTTTTCAGCCTCCCGCCCCACAACCAAGGGAAGTGAGAAATTGTCTTCACCTAAAGAGAGAATTTCTTACTTGTCTCAAAGTGGATCAACTCCTGCCTCTGTACTTGCTTAGATCTGGAAGTGGAAGGAACCAAGAAATAGGGTTCAGAACTGATTTGTAAATTCCAGGTCACTTTCCTGGTAATCAGAAATGGATTCGATTTAATTCCACACTCACTTAGTGAATGCAAATATCTTCCAGGAGAAGGAACTGGAGAAAAATACTGGATGTGAATGCAGCAAACCCCTCTCCGCCTTGCTCTCTCTCACAGTTTAGCCAGAGTGTATGTCAAAAAGCATATGAAGTATTACATGCTGAGCCTAAATTGTGTTCTTAATACTGTTATAAAAATCACAGCACTCTCTTTATTTCATACGTGTAATTGGTTTTTTCACTTCTCCATGAATGACATTTTTATGAAGACCAAAATGCTGTGTGGGACCTATTGGAAACTTACACTGATGGGAGTTTCTGATAAAATAAATAGCCCCTCTAATAATGATCCCTAATGTTAAAAGTACTTTGTTCATTACTTCAGAAACCTCCTGTAAATTTTGTGGGAAGCAGCTCCCTTTGTATGGCATTTTCCATAGAACTTTTACTACTGGGTTGTCCCTTTACTTAGGAGCTTAAATGAAATGAAAATAGGACAGGCTTGTAGATCTTTTTAAGGTATAAAGGGTTGATGGCAATAGCCATTGAACCAAGAATTGGTAAGATTAGAGAAAGAAATTATAAAAGTGAGTTTTAAATCCTTTTTTAAAAAAATCCTTTTCATTTCTATACATCTCTTGTTCATTCCTTATCCCGTCTATGCTTATTAAGGCAGACTTGTGAAACTGCTTTGTATGCTACTGAGTTTAAATACTCTCTGTATTACAGTGCTGTTTGTTTTTCCCTCCCTTTAGGAGATGACCTGGCTTCCACCACTTTCAGCTATTCCAGCCCCTGGAAAAGTGGAACCGAGCAAATTTCCATTTCCAAATAAGGTGAGATCCTCCGTTGCCCAGGTTGAATAGGCTTTACTCACACAGAGATTTTTAGTGGACAGTGGATTTCCCTTGATTGTCTTTTCCTCTGTAAATATTCCTGCTACAGGCACATGGATCTGATTTTCAACAGTTTGCAAGCGTAGGTCTGTTCATTCCAAGGCAAGAAATCAAACTTGGCAGTCCTGCCTACCTCCACTTCCATACTTCCTGCAAAATATGATGAATATTACAATTACCATGTTATCTAAAAACACTTGTGAAGTTGAAATGCATCTTACAATCATTTTATACATCCAGTGTGATTGTATGTCTTGTTTTTTCCTGAAAAGCTGTTATTAAATTAATGATGTATTTTAAAATCAATGTCTTAGAATTGAGTACATGAAGTATATAATTTCTCAGTTATCTTTTATAAAGCTGAAAATATTTTCTAGGACTTAAAAAAAAATGATTTCCATCTTTTCTAAGAACCAGCATACACAAAATATCAGCTACAAAATATATTTAAATTATACATGAATCTAATAAGTTTTGATTTTTCTTAACCATCCAACATGTAATTACAGATTCATTATAAACATGAAATTATGCACATAGAAGAATCAAAATATGAAAGTTTCTCATGCCATTGTCCAGATTTTACTTCCCTACCCACAGATTACTATCAAGAGTTTGGTGTAGGGCTTCCCTGGTGGCGCAGTGGTTGAGAGTCCGCCTGCCGATGCAGGGGACACGGGTTCGTGCCCCGGTCTGGGAGGATCCCACATGCCGCGGAGTGGCTGGGCCCGTGAGCCATGGCCACTGAGCCTGCGCGTCTGGAGCCTGTGCTCCGCAAAGGGAGAGGCCACAACAGTGAGAGGCCCACGTACCACCAAAAAAAAAAAAAAAAAAAAAGAGTTTGGTGTATACCATTTCAGTCATTTTCCCTGTGCGTTATATACACATATGTGCATATGCAGTTTCTTAAAAATCCTAAATGGTATAGTACTACAAGTACTTTTTCTAAGAGTAGACTTTTTTCCAGTTACACACAGTACATAAATATCATCGCTAAATATTAACATCACAGCATTCTAAAGTAAATTACTGAAATAATTGTTCATTATTATCACAATGGTAAATTCCATTCTAAGAGTCGGTTTTTATTTCCCTTAGCAAGGCTTATTTAGAGATCTTCCCAAGTGAATATGTAGAGATTTTCTTACTTTTTAACAGCAGCAAAATATCTCATAGTATGAATTTGCTGTAATTTATTTGCTCAAGCTCCTTTAATGGACATTGAGACTGTTAATGGTTTGCTGTTAACACAAACACTATTACAACCCACAGTTTTTGTAAGTGCCTCTGTGTGTGCCTCTTATTCAATGTCTCTTGTCCAGACACCTAGAACAGGAACTGGGGTGCTGGAGGCATCAGAAGCCTTATTTACCCTTGACTGTGTTTCAAGAGTATTTTTTTATGAATCTTTGCCAATGTTTAATATTATCTGGTTTTTTATCATCGTGTCTGTAGTATGGATGAAAAACTGTTATTTCGTTAATTTGCACTTCTCCAGTAATTTCTGAGTTTGAGCATTGACTGTTTTTCCTTTGCAAATTGCCCATTCATGTCCATTGCCACTTTAAAAAAATGATTTGTAGGAACTCCGTATATCTTACACATTTGCCTGTTCTATATGATGCAACTATTTTTTGCAACCTTACTTATGTACCTTTTATACTAGCAAAGTGTTTAATTTTCATGTCAGATAAAAAAGATCTTTCCCCGCCCAACATTCTAACAACGTTCTCTATTTTATTGTAATTCTTCTATAATTTTTGTTTTTAGGTTTAAAAAAAATTTTGTTTGCATTGGTGTGTCATAGGATTCTAGCCTTATTCTTTTCATTGGTTGAGTAAATTATGACAACACTATCAACAAATTAGCCCATCTTCCCCCCACTGGTTTGAAATACCACCTACGTCAACAACTGAAAGTCTCATCAATACACAGTTTTGTTTCAGGACTGTCTGTTCTGTTCTTTTGATATATTCATCTCATTCTTTCCCAGTAACTCATTGTTTAAGTCAGAGGTCAAATAACTTTTTATTTAAAGGATCAGATAGTAAATGGTTTAGGCTTTGCAGACAATATCTGAATGAATGAATGTGACTGTGTTCAAATAAAACTTTATTTACAGAAACACAATAAGTAAAGAAGTCTTACAGCTCAATAATAGAAAGAGAACTTGTTTTAAGAATAGGCAAAGGATTTAAATAGACATTTCTCCAAAGGTGATCTACAGATAGCTAATAAGCATATGAAAAGACACTATTGCTATCCTTTAGGAAATGCAGATCAGAACTACTATGAGATACTCCTTCACACCTACTTAAAGGGCTAAAATCAAAGACAGACAATACCCAGTGTTCACAAGAGTGTGGAGAAATTGGAACCCTGATGTCAGTTGCTGGTGGGATCTTAAATGGTGCAGCCTCTTAGAAAAATTTTCAACATTTCCTCAAAGGTTAAACATTGCATTATTGGGCTTCCCTGGTGGCGCAGTGGTTGAGAGTCCGCCTGCCGATGCAGGGAACACGGGTTCATGCCCCGGTCTGGGAAGATCCCACATGCCTCGGGGCGTCTGGGCCCGGGGGCCGCTACTACTGAGCCCGCATGCCACAACTACTGAAGCCCACGTGCCTAGAGCCCATGCTCCGCAACAAGAGAAGCCACCACAATGAGAAGCCTGCGCGTCCGGAGCCTGCGCTCCGCAACGGGAGAGGCCACAGCAGTGAGAGCCCCGCGTACCGCAAAAAAAAAAAAATAATAAAATAAAAACAACATTGCATTATTTAAAAAAAAAAAAACAAAAAACATTACATTATTGTATGACCCAGCAATTCCACTCCTAGGTATATCCCCAAGAGAATTGAAAACACACGTCTGCAAAAAATCTTTTCCACGCATGTTCACAGCAGCATTGTTCATAACAGCCAAAAAGTGGAAGCAATACAGATGTCCATCAACTGATGAATAGATAAACAAAAGTGATATGTCTTTATAATGAAATATTATGCCGTCATAAAAAGGAACGAAGCACTGATACATGGTTCAACATGGATGAACCTTGAAAATATGCTGAGCAAAGGTGAAAGACCAGTCACAAATGACCACATTTTATATGATTTCATATATTTGAAATGTCCAGAAGAGGCAAATACAAAGAGACAGAAAATACATTAGTGGTTGCTTACAGCTTAGGGGTAGGGAGAGAGGGTTGAGTGCTAAAGGATAAAAGCTTTCTTTTTGAAGTGTTGAAAATGTCCCAAAGTCCCTTAATAAGAATGATTCCAATATGTTATTGTTAAATATAATTTCTTATTCTGTGTCCAGCTGAGGGTACTTCCTTCTATTTTTCTAGCTTTCTGAATATTTTAAAGGTTTGAATTTTCTTTCCATTAAAAAAAATTAAGGTATAATTTACAAACAGGCACTTCCCTGGTGGCACAGTGGTTAAGAATCCACCTGCCAATGCAGGGGACATGGGTTCGAGCCCTGGTCCAGGAAGATCCCACATGCCTCGGAGCAACTAAGCCCGTGCACCACAACTACTGAGCCTGCACTCTAGAGCCCATGAGCCACAACTACCGAAGCCCGCATGCCTAGAGCCCGTGCTGAACAAGAGAAGCCACCGCAATGAGAAGCCTGCACACTGCAATGAAGAGTATCCCCCACTCGCCACAACTAGAGAACGCCTGCACATGGCAATGAAGACCCATTGTGGCCAAAAAAAAAAAAAAAATAGGTGACTCTACAGAGTGTGGGGACATTACATGATTTTAATAATGCTTTTCTTTCAAAAAGTTTACAGTAAGTGCTGGTAATTTATCTTGTATCGGACTTCCCTGGCGGTCCAGTGGCTGAGACTCCGTGCTCCCAATGCAGGGGGCCCAGGTTTGATCCCTGGTCGGGGAACTAGATCCCACATGCCGGAACTAAAAGATCCCACAACTAAGACCTGGCACAGACAAATAAATAAATAAATATTTTTAAAAAATTTTATCTTGTATCAATGAAATAAGACTTCATTAGTGTCATTTCTACTCTAACGAATCACCATAAACTTAGTGACTCACGACACATGAATTTATTATCTTACAACTCTGGAAGACAGAAGTCTGAAATCAGTTTCATGACGCTAAAATTGAGGTGTCGTCAGGGCTATGTTTCTTCTGAATGTTTTAGGGAAGAATTTGTTCTCTTGTCTTTCTCGACTTCTAGAGGCTGCCCTTTTTTTTTTTTTTTTTTTTTGTGGTACGCGGGCCTCTCACTGCTGTGGCCTCTCCCGTTGCGGAGCACAGGCTCCCGACGCGCAGGCTCAGCGG
>NC_041225.1:17989009-18003370 GCF_002837175.3 Physeter macrocephalus | reverse complement strand
AACCCGCGTCCCCTGCATCGGCAGGCGGACTCTCAACCACTGCGCCACCAGGGAAGCCCGAGGCTGCCCTTCTTACTTAGCTGTGGCCCTCATCATGCTGACCTCTGACCTCCTTGTCACATCTTCTCTGACTCTCCTGCCTCCTCCTTTCCCTTATAAGGAACTTTGTGATGATACTGGGCCCACCTGGATAATCCAGGATAATCTCCCAACTCAAAATAGTTAATTGAATCACATC
The DNA here is from genome assembly GCF_002837175.3 of Physeter macrocephalus. Lineage (NCBI taxonomy): Eukaryota > Metazoa > Chordata > Mammalia > Artiodactyla > Physeteridae > Physeter > Physeter macrocephalus. The sequence goes on along the minus strand of NC_041225.1, from coordinate 18,003,132 downwards.
TGCAAAGTCCCTTTTGCCATGAGAGGTAACATAGTCACACGGCCTGGGAATGAAGATACAGACGTCTTTGGAGCAGCCCTGATTGTGCCTACTTCAAAGACATCCCTGGTTCTCACCCATAGTGCACCTCTTTTAACCTGTGTCTCAACTATTTAGTATTCTGACAGCTGGAGGCTTGCAGTTCATTAATTAGACTATTAATGTTTGAGATGATCACAGTTGCTAGTATGTAGGAGCTAGAATTGTTTATGGAATTTGCATGGCAGAATCTCCAAAATGACTAATAAATAATGAAATTAAGCCCTTATTGAGATTAAAAGAGCAGTTTGACCTCACAAGTAAAGTCGATTTAAATGTGCTTTCTGAGTTACCAGTACCACTAAATTAATTAGCTACATACTTCCAAGAATTTCCCCAATTTGTCCGGGTATTGAAGGACATAATATATAATAAAGTCAATTGATACTGAACTTGGATGTTTTTTTCTATTCTCTGAAGGCCTAATTTGGAGTCACAATTCCCTAGACAGACACTACCAGACATGCCTGCCTTATTCTTCAAATCTCAAAAGTTCTTGAATTTGGTAAAGAAAAGAATGCATGCCATTCTGAGGTATTTCAACCAAGAAAAAGAAATGAATTTGCTTTGTCCTTTTCCCTCGATTTCTGTAGCAGTCTCATAAGTTCTGAAATGCAAATAGAGAACTAAAATTGTAGAACTTTTTCCATACTCCGAAGGCATCTGTGCAGATCTAATGGCATTTCACGAGCATTTCATGTGGCAGTGAATGCCAGATCTGATGGGATCAGACCTGGTTGGAAACTATTCTTGCTGATCAGTTTCTAAAGCCTTAGTCAGAAGAGTTCTAGCATGATTACAGAAATGAGAATCCTATTGCTGTCTTCTCTATACAGTACAAGGAGAATGAAAGCCAGCAAGTGTGAAGGAAAGTGCTTGGAAGTTGGGAAGTTTATGATATGTCTCCCTCTTTGGGTTCCTAGCATGCTTCAGAAACGACCACAAAATGCTTGGGCTAAAACTTTGTTTACTTCATTACCTCAAAGTAAACATTTAAATTTACTGTCATTTATATTATTTCAATTGTTTTGAGCTTTAGAGAAAAGAAAGTGATTGGTGGGGAAGGAGGCAGACCAAACCACATCAAGTGGTGCTTTTCCCTAGAGTAATTAGCTTTATGTGGAGGTCTGAAAATCAAAGAAGATATATTTCCCTTTCTTGCCTTTTGTAATTCTAATGATGTATTGACAGACAAGCAAGAGGAGATAAGAGTACAGCAGTCCTCAGATGGTTCCAAAAAGCCATTTTTAAGGAGTGTTCTCACAGGATAAAGACTGCCCTCCATCAGCAACATGGCTTAAGAACAACTATATTTTATTGGTTTAAGGTGCATATTTTTTTCACATTTTAAGATCCCCAAAATCAGGATTTGTTTTACAGCTGATGGCATTTTACAATTAATTGGCAGCCATTTTCTCCCATAGTAATACATGAAGTAATACAGCCTTATACAGTTTTGTTACGTTTGATGAAATATGGTATTTATTATAGTGCTTCCTTGAATGGCTTTCTCAGCTACCAGTGCACTTGGTAATTTGTGCCTTCGGTACAGTGATTTGTAAAACTTTACTTCCCAACTAAATACCACCTTTGAAGAAGTTTGGGGATTCCTGTGTACCCAGCAGTAGTTTAGGTATTGGGAATGCAGGATTTAAAAAAGGAGAAGAACAAGTTTCCAACTGCAGATATTCTTCTAAGTAACTAAGAAGTGGTTCTCCTCTTTGTGCACGTGACCATCAGAGTGACACACACTTGCTGAGTGAATGTGGGAAATTAAAAGCAGTAGAGTAACCCCAGAAATGCCCTGTTAGGAATTACAGGCAACTTTGTCTTATACTTGCCTATTTTTCTGAATTTTTTTAAAATAAATAAATGTTACTTTTTGTTATTTAAATAGCAAATGCTACTTAATAGGATGGAGCCATCCTTGGGTCAAGACAATTAATAATAATAGCGTTCTTTTTATTATATTTATTATCTAGTTGTATACTTTAATATGTACAGTTTATGTTATATCATGTATACCTTGATAAAGCTTTTTTTTTTTAAGGAGTCGTAGTTAAAAAGACAATTCCTGTAATGGAAATTCGACACAGTGTAGTATAAACATAAAGAAAGCAAATAAGTCCTTCTGAGATTCAGGAATATTTCAAAGAACAGGTAACCCTTGAGCTTTTTTGTTCTGAGCCTGGAAGGAAGAATGAAGTGTGCCAGGCAGAAAACAGAAAATGGCAGGACACGCATCCCAAGGATGAGGACAGGCTATGGAGGCTTGAAGCACTCCCACACAGCAGTGGTGAAATGCCTTTCAGCCCTGGGTTCTCATAATTTGCATACACATCACCTCCTCTGCTGACTCACTGGGCTCCCAGGCCCGGAAGACAAGGGCTTTGTACCCTCCCTTCTGTAACCCCTGAGGACCCAGCAGAGAACCTAGCAGGCCTCCTTGAATGCTCGCAGAGGAGGCTGAACTGACAGTGTGCAGACGTGTTGAGCCATGCCTCAGGCATCTACTCAGGGACGATGTTCACACAGGGAGAGAAGGCCTTTGAGACAGAAGCTGTAGGTGTAAGGGTGTCTGTCTGGATGGGGCAGCAGGAGACACAGGAGCGGAAAGGGCTTCAGTGCCTGGGGCTTGTTGCCCTCTGCTCTGAACGCAGCCTGGCTCTGGCTCGGTGAAGGATGAAGGATCTGCACACTCCGTGGGGCCCCCAGGGTTTTGCAGCCAGCTGGGCAGGGCAGTAGTCCTTCATGGACCCTGTCTCAATTCATTCATTCTTTTATAACTCTCCTGTATATTTCATATTAAGTAGGACATTTGCAAGGAAAGAGGATGTGAATTCCCAGGACAAAATTTAGCATTTCACTTTAATGGAAATAAAATCAGGTTCAATCACTGTTTACCTGATCAATACCTGAACTCAAATACCACATAGTACTGGCTTTCTGCCATTTCAGATAAGTGGAAATCTGTAATAATCTTTCTATCCACCAGTGTGAGATTGACAGCAGTTGTTCAGTGGAGTGTCCCCGATGGGATGGTTGCCAGCCTCGTCTGCAGAAAGGTGGTGAGAGTGAAGGTACATTCAAAGGGAAGTGGGTTAGATTAAAAGTCAATAATATAGGACACTTCCCTGGTGGTGCAGAGGTTAAGAATCCGCCTGCCAGTGCAGGGGACACGGGTTCAGTCCCTGGTCCGGGAAGATCCCACATGCCGCGGAGCAACTAAGCCCGTGCGCTACAACTACTGAGCCTGCGCCCTAGAGCCCACGAGCCACAACTACTGAAGCCCACGTGCCACAACTACTGAGCCCATGTGCCACAACTACTGAAGCCCACGTGCCACAACTACTGAAGCCCACAAGCCTAGAGCCCGTGCTCTGCAGCAAGAGAAGCCGCTGCAATGAGAAGCACCGCAACAAAAAGTAGCCCCCGCTCGCCTCAACTAGAGAAAGCCCGTGCGCAGCAACGAAGACCCAATGCAACCAAAAATAGATTAATTAATTAAATTTTAAAACGAGCATTGAAAAGAAGGACTCAAACAAGTACATGTGCATGTGTGTGTGCTTACCAGGTACTAAGGAGAGGGGGAAATAGGGAAACACTGCCGAAAGGATAAGGAATTTTACTTTGGAATGATAGAAATATTTTGCAACTAGATAGAGGTGGTGGTTTAGTACATTGTAACTGTATGACATGCCACTGAATTGTTCAATTCAAAGTGGTTAATTTTATGTTACGTGAATTTCACCTCAATAAACAAAACAAAAAGTCTGTAATGCAACATAGAAGTGATTGTGAGCTCTATTACCAGAACTGCTTAACAAACACGTAAATGTTTCTCATTTCGGTAGCTGGTAGAGATTATGATCCGTGATTAGGTTCTGAATGACCAGTAATATATCTCATATTCAACTTACATTTTGAAAGTCAAAATAAGAAAATTAATTGATATTTCTTGTTTTTCTTTCTTCTTTCTTTGTTTTTTTTTAGGACTCTCAGCTCACTTCCTCGGGACACAGTAATCCAAGTAAGAAAAGTTTCTCTCTGTAGCTTCATATGTGGGCGTTGGAGGGGGTGGAGCGGGTGAGGAGGGGAGATGCATGCAATAGATAGTAAGTTTAAAAGAATTTCACTAAAAGACAGAATCAAGTGGGGAAAGGAGGGCCATTTGTTCAAGTGCTACCCAAAATGGATAAGATGCATGGTGACCTTGAATGCTCCTCTCTCTTTTTATTCAAGGGAGGGAGGGCCAAAACATAAAATGGTGAATTTCAAACCAAACCTAGGAGGAAGGAACACCATCCTTTCTTATAGTTGGCCTCTGGTATGTGTGAGGGGAAAAATTTTTAAAGGCAGCTAATGAGTTACCTAAATTGAAAGAAAATAGGTGGGTAAAGAGATCAGAAGACCTCATGATAAATGTTCGTAGAATCCATGAAGAAACCATGCCCTCTTCCAGGGAGAAACAGACCAAAGGGTCCAGGAAGGAATTTCATTACTGAACGCAATGTCTAATAAAACATGTGGGTGTCATCATCAAAGAGAGAATATCATTCCATGAAGTATTGTTTTAATTCTCTTCTTTGGCACTGTTTATACCAATTAACACTGTTAATTGTTAATTGGTATTAATTATAATTGTTAATTGGTATTAACATTACATTAATGTTTTCTTGAGCATTAAATATGCATAAGCTACCCCATTCATGTCGTGAAAGCACACCCACAAAGATGGGGCTTTGTTAGTCTCCTGACCAGCCAGCCGGCTGAGAGCATCCCTTGCAAATTTCAAAGCTATGTTTGAACGTGAAAATCACTCTGAGCCAGTAGATGCATCTTAGGAACTGAGGCTCACCTACTGAGCATCTGTGAGGGCAGGAGGATTGTGGAGAAAAGACATCCAGACAAATGCATTGGGAAGCCCCAGACTTTTAATGCACAGCCAGAGAAAGGTCAGGGTAGGGGGATGATAGCATAATGATCCATAGGCAATATCCCTTAGTTACCCCACCCTCTGCTGGAATTGGCTGTGAGCACTGTAGCACCAGAGAAGAGGTGAAATGCCAAGGGACTTGAAATCTGTAGAAATTAATAAATGTAATAGTAAGGAAAGGGATCAGGAGATGCATGGTTAGGTCCATGAGGTGTGCAGGCAGCAGCATCATATGCCAAAGGCTAGAGTGTACGGAAGAATTGCCATTGCTTTCCTCACTATTTCTTTCCATTTGAATTTAAACAGTTCAGGGTAAAGGGAGGAGAAAATAGATATAATAGAATATATGTACCTTCTCTCAGCTTGGAGTCTTTGGCATAAAGAAGAACAAAGAAAACAGCTGTTCAGTCCCGTCTGTGTTCAGTCTCTTCTTTATTTGTGCTATTTTATTTAATCCCAACCACACCTGTGTGAAGTAGGCATTACATCTCCATTCTGCACATGATGAAAATGAGATTCTGCAGTTAATAGCTAACCCATTACCTTGACCACCAAAATGTTGCTTCTGTCCCTTCAGTATGAATTCTTGTCCAAGATTTCTGTTTGCATCTGGCATATTTTTACAGCATGCCATAACTTTCACTCGCTGATACTACAATTGAGATTATGTAAAAGCAGACCTATCTTCTGTGGAATTGTGAGTGGCACTTGCATGGTGTGGTATAAATCCCTCTGGCATTTAATCATCTGAGGGCATTTGTAATTGGTTTTCTCTTTTCTAGGGGTAAGGGGATTTTTTTTTTCAAATAAATCCCCCCCCCCTCAAAACCAAGCACATCTATAAAAAGGTAATATCACTATTTAAAAATCGTAGTGATGTGGTATATATATACAATGGAATACTACTCAGCCATAAAAAAGAATGAAATAATGCCATTTGCAGCAACATGGATGGACCTAGAGATTATCATACAAAGTGAAATAAGTCAGACAAATATCATGTGATATCACTTAGGTGTGGAATCTAAAATATGACACAAATGAACTTACTTACAAAACAGAAACAGACTCACAGACATAGAAAACACACTTATGGTTACCAAAGGGGAAGGGGGGATAAATTAGAAGTTTGGGATTAGCAGATACAAACTACTATATATAAAATAGTTAAACAACTAGGTCCTACTGTATAGCATAGGGAACTATATTCAATATTTTGTAATAAACCATAATGGAAAATAAAAAAATAAAAATAAAAATTGGAGTGTCCTCTGTAGATCATAGCACATTGGAAATTTTAGGACAGCTGGTCCCACCAGCATTTCCTGTGCTGTTTCTTGTATTTGGTTTGGAATCATTTCAGTTTGGGGAGTCATGACTCCAGTAAATACGTAGAAAATAGGAAAAAACTGTACTTCAGAGAAACAAAATGTGTATTGATGGACTGATCTTCCCCACTTTAGGTCAGTCATTTTTATCTTTTTGAAATTAGAAAAACTAAATTGTGTAGGTACTAAGAGAAAAGAGTGTATAAATTAAACAGAAAATTATTTTTTAATCCAAATCTTTTTAAAGAGAGCTGCTTTAGCCAGTTTGCTGATTGCCAATTAATTTAATTTAATATTATAAAATAGAAGCTAATTAAGTATTGAGAAACTTAAATATTAAAACAGGTGAGGTATGTCTACAGTTTTTTAAAAGTGTGAGACTGTCCTGTTCAGGTGGCAGCCTGAGCATAAGCACTTTTTTCCCTCCCTTCAGGGTCTCCACTGAACTAACCATAAAGCAATAGTGATGGAAATAAATCCGTAACAGCACTGAGAACCAGAAATTCAGCTGAGTGTCTGGAAAATGGAGACTGGATAGGACCCTACTGTTAGATAGATAATCCTGGGCAGGGAAGGTCATGACCCAGAAAAAGAAAAAAGGAAAGTAATGAACCAAACAGGAACAAGCTGTGGTGGTAGAGGGAATGTCCTTGGGAGCTCCAGGAGAGACTTGATTTCCTCTCATCCCCAACAGAGAAGAGGCATGGACTGTGCATAGTGACAGGAACATGGCCATTCTTCCACCCATTACTCCTCTACCACTATCCTAGCGGGTTTTCATACAGAGCTTTCAGTCTGGCTTTCCTCCCTCAAAAAAACAAAATACAAAAAAAAAAAAACCATAGTAATATTTGCTAAGAAAATGAACAGCTAACTAGAACTTCTAGTTGGGAGCTAGTACCTAAGAGAGAAGCAGAATAGATTCTGAGATAATACCAGACCTTAAACATAGATATCTCTGATGGGTGGAGGAAGAGCCAACTTTTCTCAAGAAGGAAATAAACCGAAATGCTAGACACCCAGAATAAAGTACTTCCTATTTTTGTTGGGGAGTGAGAGAGCAGTCAGGGCTCCCAGCTTGTCTTGAGGCCCATTTTCTCCTGAACCCTAAATGAAGCCTTCCAGTTAACATACCCTGTCCACTTAGAAAGAGCCCTAAATCAGCCCTTCCCTACAAGGGAGACGTATGTTAGCAAAATGGATCAATATACTAATATGGGAAATCCACGCCAGTACCTTTGTTAACCAGCCTGTTATCATTCAAAGATGTGAATACATAACCCAGGAGCACCAAAGAGAAGGAATGACCCAGAGGAAGTCTACTTAATTCAACGAACAGAAGAAAAAAATTTCAAATGTAATTACAGTCTTCAGAAGGATTTGAAATTATTTGCATCAAATAAATAGACCAGATTGGTATGAAAAAGAAGCAGTTACAGAACAAACGAGCACTCTGGAATTAAAAATAGGGTTGACAAAATTTTTAAATTTAATAGATAATAGCTGAAGTCTGAAGTCTGGAATATAAGGTTGAAAACATCTTTTTTTCTGAATATAATGCAAAAGTCAGATGGAAAATATAAAAGGAAGTTAAGTTACATGGAAGATTAGTCAGGGTGGAAAGGTCAAATCCAGCTAGTAGGAATACCAGAAAAAGAAAATGGATAAGAATAAATAATAATAGAAATAGAATTCCTAAGGAAATGAGCACTCATTGTCAAAAACACTTATGTACAATGAAACAAGAGCAAGGAAAAAGATCAGACAGCAGAGAATTAGAACTCCAAGGAATTCTCTGGAATTGGAATTACCAAGACCAGAATATAACGTAAGAGTGCTTACTTTAATTTACAGAAATGAGAGAATTGAAAATATGATAAAGAACACAAACATTTGAAAATGTACTAATCAGAACCTCTAGAAGTTAGAAAATAATAACAGAAATTAAAATTTCTTTCGTCAGGTTTAACAGCAGATTACACATAGGTGAAGAAAAAGTAGTGAATCAGGAAACTGAACTTAAGAAATTATCTAGAATGCAGCCTAGAGAGACAGAAATGGAAAATATGAAAAGGAAGTTAACAAACCTGGCGTATAAAGTGAGAAGGCCTAAATATATTTAACTAGAATTCCAGAAAAAGATAAGAGAACAGAGGGAATATTAAAGGAGATGATGGCTGAAAATATTCCAGAATTGAAAGACACTAACCCATAGATTCAAGAAACCCAATGAATCTTAAGCAGGATAAATAAAAAGAAGTCCACCCTAGACATATTATAGTTAAACTGCAAGCCATACAGGTAAAGAAAAAATTCTTAAAATACCCATAATAACTTCAAAGAAGTAACAAACTTCCAGTTGACTTCTCAACAGCAGCCGTGTATTTGGAAATTGACAAGGTGATTCTCAAATTTATTTGATAGAACAAGGGACCAAAAATAACTCAGACACTCCTTAAGAAGAACCAGGTTGCAGCCTTGCCTTACTAATATTATTATATGAGTGAATGAATGAATAAATGTTTTAGCTAAGGAATGAAGATAATAATAAATTGAGCAATGAAACAGATATAAAGGACCCAGAAACAGACCACAGATTTATGAAAACTAGATTCGTGTCAGAGCTAACAATGTAGATCAATGGGGAAAGAATGGGCTTCTAAATAGATAGTACCAGAATAATTGGGAAAAAAAGGAAACTAACTCCTACCTGACATCATATACAGAAACTATTCCAGGTATTTGTAGAAGACCTAAATGTGAACAGTAAAATTATACACTTGCAGAAGGTAATAGAGAACATCTTTCTGATGTATTTCTTAAGTAGAACACCAAAAAAGTGTCAAATAAAGGAAAATGGCAGATTTTGATGCTGCACAAGCAGTGAGGGTGAATGAACCAAAGCTATGCACATCACATTGGCTGAACCTAAAAGTCATATCAATGACAGAAGTAATCCCAAAAGAATGCCTACACTATGATTGCATTCATATGAAATTTAAAAGCAGGAAAAACTAAAGACTTTTATTTACAAATTCATGGTGGCAGAAACTGTCAAGAAAGGGAGAATGATTAACACAAAAATCCATTGCTAGCTAGCTGGGCTTGAAGAGGACACAAGCTCAGGAGGCTTCTGGGTTATTTCTTGTCCATGTCCCATTTCTGGGCCTGGAAGGTGTTTTTACAGTTAACTCATTTTACTTTTTAAAAACTGTATATAAACATTTTTGTACACATTACATGCATGCTCTGTTGAATTTCTCTTTAGGAAAAGCATAGCCTTTACTTGAGACAAATGAACCTGTGCCATGATGAGATATAAGAATGAGAATCCATTTGACGTAAATACTGGGAACCCTTGCCTTCGTTCAGGTGTAGTGGCAGTCCCTATGTACAGGTCCAGTCCCTCTGCTGTTCCTTAGAGACTAATATTTATGTTGTTATAATATTGTAAATTCCGTTACTCATGCATAATTTTTCTCATGGCCTACGGGCAATTCCCAAAATTAAATTATTGATTAAATTAATGTTAATGAGGATGACTCATTAATAGTTACTAAACAGAATATAAATGTTTTAAATCTTGGCTATGCAGGAGGAAAGGTATAGCTGTGCATAGTGGGATGTGAGTTGCCTCACTTTGCATAGTATAAAAGAAAAGGTACTGTCAGAAGTTGTTTAATCAAAAAATAGGTTAAATTTATTCGAAGTTAAAATACCCACTAGACACTAAAGTATAATAGAACTAACAAAAATTTTAAGCGGAAGGGAGGTGGTAGTGTATTAAATATCTTATCTCTCATTTTTCATATCAGAAATTATTACGTACTGTCTGAAGTTGATTCATCTAGAAATAAGCATATTACTTAGCGTAATAGTCGCAGGGCTAACAGGACTAATGAAAAAAGCAAGCAGAGTGGTCACCTTTTCTCTACTGTTCAGTTTTTTTTTCTTTACCGTGAGCACAGATTACTTTTATTATAAAGTGGTAGCACCGCAAAACTTGCCTTCGAAGCAGAACACAGCCTAGGCCTATTTTGATTTCCTTTTCATAGCGCTACTTATGGTACTCCAGCAGTGCAGTCATTTTCAGTTGAAGGGGCGTGAATTAGATATTATCTATGTTTCCAGGCAGACTACTCGTCATAAAAGTCCTTGGTAGATTTATTGGATTAAACGTGTAGCTACTGTAATTTTTTAAGTGACCTATTGGAGGCATCAAGCTGTTTCATACCTTGACTTGTATACCATCTCAGTGGTATGTGTACCTTTCTCCTCTTTTCCCCCTGTAGCGTGGGACGCTGCATTAATGATAGGTCATCAGACAGAAGACATACACTGAGCATGTAATATATGTTTGGCACTGTGGAAGACTCAGGTAGACAAATATGGAGTGTCAAGTTGAAAGTATACATGTCATATACATATACACATACATATGTATTTATATGTGAGTATGACTGTATACATTTTCTTTCTATGGCTCATTTTTTCTCTCTTTCTCTCTTTAATTATATTTCCGCCTGCAAAATGACCACACTGCACCTGAGCCTATCTCTTATGCCCAGTGTCTTAAAGATCAATGCAGGTTCCTTCCCTAGGAGAGCAGTGTTGAATCTATCATGAAAACAGCTGGAATAATCAGGACGAACCCCCAACAGTCCTCACTGGCGGCGGAAAGGAAACGTCTCCTGAGCACCCAACTGAAAAACCCTTACTGAGAATTTTCCCAGCTCACTTTCATCATTTTCCCTCGGGTCCTGATAAAGAGCCTATGATTCTCCATGGCTTGTGCACATAGACACTTCAAGTTAACTTCGGAAATTACATCACCTAAAATTTCCAGATATTGGGGAGAATTTTGTGTTTCATTCTTTCTGAAGGGCAAACATAGTTTTACTTCCTGACTCCATCCTGCGTTTACTTTTCCCCCAAAAGGTTAATTCATGATCAGCTGAGAGCATTCATTCCCCGACTGTTCATAAATGCCCGGTTTGGCTCCATTGCATCCTTCCTGTTTGCCAGAACCTATTCTGTTTTCCCTGTTGCCACAACATAAGTGCTGCTAAGAGCAGAGATAATCAGCTGCAGCTTTGTCCCTGCGCCGAGCCGGGTCTCGACTCCTGCAGCCCCCAGATCCCATGTGCAATAAGGCCTCTGTCCTCTCAGCCCGCGGGTTGTCTGGCAGCATTGTTGGTCAAGGTAAAACATATTTATTCAGACATCCAAACAATGTCTTCATGTATCATATCGATTTCCTTTTTTTTTTTAATGACATGAGTTGTTTAGAAATGTTCACTGTTGCCCGGGCTCTGAGCCTGCTGCTTACATTCCTGAGGATGATTGGATGTGGGGTAACTTCTGGCAGCTACAGACCAGGGAAAGTAACCACTTTCTCCAAATTAAAGGGAAAAAAAAGATCGCTATGTTTGAGAAAAATTAAACCTCCATTTAGTTTTATCTTAGGTAATGCAGGTGTTACAACTCTGTACTTTAGGATTCTGTCAGGAATCGTGGTTTCTCATTGGAAAAGTGACTTTGGAGAGTACTAAGGTTAGTTTCTAGCACAAAAGCCAGTTGACAAGGTCTTGCATGTCTCCTAAGTGAGTTTACAACAAACCTGGCCCGGAAGACAAAATATATTATGAACGTACACGCTTTAGAGCAAGTTTCTTAGTTCTCTGCCTCTATTTTTACTTCAGCATGGTTTCCCGCGTACTGGGACTCCGTCAGTGTTTGCTACTGAGGCAGTTAAAATAGATGTCGCGACTTTTTCACAAGGTGACTGTGTCCCTCACGGATGTCCCAGCAGTGTGTAGACACACATTAGCACAGAGTTACATCTGAGATAGATGTGTGCACTCTATGTCACTGTCTTCTTTCTCTCACAACCGTTCTGTTTGAAAGAACAAAAAGGAAAAGAAATTATGAAGTTTACTTTTGAGTTCAGTTTGGACGATATCTTCTGAATGTGTTCATCATGTAATTTAGGGGGTCATTCCCAAGCCTCGGTGACGATAAGCTAATGGCTACGGCTGCCAAAAGGGACTTGGTACAGGACATAGGCCTGAAGCCCTAAACAGCATCCTGGGGGATTCTGTGAGGTCTCCAGGCCTGACTTGAAGGAGCAAAGCAAAGCAAGTTGCCACCATCAGGCCCATCTCTTGCAACTCATAACCTTCTCTGGGGTATGTTAAACTATTAGCACTACATAACCAGCCTAACTAACCACAGCTAACTCACAATGGCAGTCAGGACCTTCCTCCATCCCCTAGCCTCAAGAAAATAAAAAGAAGCGCCTTACAGTACAAGGATGTATGGTTTCAAGCCATCAATGGTCTAGGATCTAAGAATTACATTATGTCAATTGCAAGAGGAATTTGCCCTTTAAAACTACAAAAAACGAACTGGTTCCAGGCTCCCTTCATTAAAACCTATTCAATCCTCCGTGACCACAGATGGCAGAAACATTTCTTTAGCTAGTCTCTCAGATGGCCAGGAAGGATTTCTGATTTATATCTTATTCTGCATTAACAGGGTGACCCCAGAACCTGCTGCTGGGGCTCTCTGGGGGCTGTAATTCTTGGGAATCTTGTAAGCTAGCGTGCAACCTCAGTGTTGTGTAAAATTCTCTCCTCCAAGTTCTGATGCCACCTGACCCTGGTTTAGCTTGTGTTAGCAGAAGGGATCAGAATTCAAAACGCCTTGCATCTAGAATGCTAATGGGGTTTATTTCCTTAACTTTTCTGTAAAAGAAGTAGAAGGAAACAGGTTCCATCTGTAAGGTATTCATCTTTTGGCAGGGTCTCCATCTGAACCTCTGGTTGTTTGCAAACAGCTCCTTAGTACCTATTCATAGATCCTTGCCCGGGCCATTGTATTACAAAGAAGAAATTATTTTGCAAATCCGGTTCTTGGACAATAAAAAAGATGTTTTAAAAGCCTCCTGCTGCACATTTTGAATGATTGTGAGTAGGCGTGTGGAAATATATTGAACCTCTCTTAAATCTTGTAGGCTCTAACACTCACATGTTGGTATTTTCTTCCTTTTTAAGAGAAAGGTGATGCTGAGCCAGGGAGTCCAGACAATGGCACATCGAACACATCGTAAGTCTGTTTCCTGTTTCTATCCCAAGATGACTGTTCTTTAATATGCTTATAATGTGAAACAGCGCAAATATCTTGTTATAGTAACAATAACAATGGAAAGAAGCCTGTGGTTCTCTTTCCCATGATAACGTGCTTTTAAATGCTTTTGGGTGCATATGCATTTTGAGGTCTTTCTTATGCTTTAGCCCAGTAAGAGTAATCTTGAAAACACAAGGCTCCTCTTCATAAAGTACAAATGTAACGAGATTTGACGGTATTATTTTGGCAGGGGGAGGGGAGGAAAGCTTTTGGAATTTGCTTGGCAACTTCCACCACTGTCATAAATAATTAGAGAACTTTTCACACATACTAGGAGATAGTCTGTCCTACACATCTGGGAAGTACCAGTGTCATTTTAAAGCCTGACCTTTGCAACCTCACCTCTGAATTATGTGAAATATACCATTATAGGTATCTCTGGACCTTCAAGGATTTGTTCATATTTTTGAGTTAACAAATGCTTAAAAAGATAAGAAAAGGCTCTTTTTTCTTAACATCTTTTTTTTTTGTTTTGTTTTTGTTTTTGTTTTTGTTTTTTTGTGGTACGCGGGCCTCCCCCTGCCGCGGCCTCTCCCGTTGCGGAGCACAGGCTCCGGACGCGCAGGCCCAGCGGCCGTGGCTCACGGGCCCAG
>NC_041225.1:17965677-17988823 GCF_002837175.3 Physeter macrocephalus | reverse complement strand
TTACAATGGTGTGTTAGTTTCTGCTTTATAACAAAGTGAATCAGTTATACATATACATATGTTCCCATATCTCTTCCCTCTTGCGTCTCCCTCCCTCCCACCCTCCCTATCCCACCCCTCTAGGTGGTCACAAAGCACCGAGCTGATCTCCCTGTGCTATGCGGCTGCTTCCCACTACCTATCCACCCTACGTTTGGTAGTGTATATATGTCCATGCCACTCTCTCACTTCGTCACAGCTTACCCTTCCCCCTACCCATATACTCAAGTCCATGCTCTAGTAGGTCTGTGTTTTATTCCCGTCCTACCCCTAGGCTCTTCATGACATTTTTTTTTCTTAGATTCCATATATATATGTGTTAGCATACGATATTTGTTTTTCTCCTTCTGACTTTCTTCACTCTGTATGATAGACTCCAGGTCCATCTACCTCACTACAAATAACTCAGTTTCATTTCTTTTTATGGCTGAGTAATATTCCATTGTATATATGTGCCACATCTTCTTTATCGTATGAGATTAGAACACTCCCTAACACCATACACAAAAATAAACTCAAAATGGGTTAAAGACCTAAATGTAAGGCCAGACACTATCAAACTCTTAGAGGAAAACACAGGCAGAACACTCTATGACATAAATCACAGCAAGATCCTTTTTGACCCATCTCCTAGAGAAATGGAAATAAAAACAAAAATAAACAAATGGGACCTAATGAAACTTAAAAGCTTTTGCACAGCAAAGGAAACCATAAACAAGACAAAAAGACAACCCTCAGAACTGGAGAAAATATTTGCAAACGAAGCAACTGACAAAGGACTAATATCCAAAATTTATAAGCAACTCTTGCAGCTCAATAACAAAAAAACAAACAACCCAATCCAAAAATGGGCAGAAGAACTAAATAGACATTTCTCCAAAGAAGATATACAGATCGCCAACAAACACATGAAAGAATGCTCAACATCATTAATCATTAGAGAAATGCAAATCAAAACGACAATGAGATATCATCTCACACCGGTCAGATTGGCCATCATCAAAAACTCTAGAAATAATAAATGCTGGAGAGGGTGTGGAGAAAAGGGAACCCTCTTGCACTGCTGGTGGGAATGTAAATTGAAACAGCCACTATGGAGAACAGTATGGAGGTTCCTTAAAAAACTACAAAAGGCTCTTTTAAAACATGTTCTTCACTCTACGTTTTGTCTTTTTCCTCTCAATACTCAAGCAATCCAAAAAATGTTTTGACGATTAATTCGATGCCAAATTTATATGCCAAAGTTTACATAATTCACAAGCTAACAAATTATTTTAGCTCCATAAGAATTAGTAACATGTTTACTCCTTAAAAATCATTATTTTTTTATCATTTCTGAGGAGTTAAATGTGTTTTCTTATTATAAGACAGTTTTGTGCATGTATCTATATTTGGACCAGTGCTCTTATTACTAAGCATTTAAAGTGCTATTCATTAGAAATGACAGCTTCCCATATAACATTATTGAGTGTATTTGTCCAAGATCTGTTTCTCAATCTAGGAAGAGCCTTTGGCTTACATAGGATGGCTATTTGTTTCATAAAGGTTATGATTATATGTTTCTTAAGATGTTACCCTAAAAGTTCAAAATAGTTCCATTATCATGATTTCTAATGATAAAATGAATGTGACTGGTTTTAAATGGTTAAAATATTACTAATTTTTAAATTTTTGATAGTAAAATATAGTAGGAGAAGGGTTTTAATGCCATCTGGAGGCATTCTAGAGAACTGAAAAGGGTAGAATCATTTAAATATGTAGTTCTTTTGAGCAGTGTTTGAGACTAGATAAGAATTTATGCAACTAGAATGTCAACTATTTGGGAGTAAGTTTTTTTTTATAAATAATTTTATAAAAGTGTTAATTACTGTAGAAACAACAATTTTTCAAATTCTCATTAACCAGTCACCTTAAAAACAGGCAAAGGAGCATACAAAATATTTTGGAAAGCTGCTAGCATCCTGCATTTAATTTTTTCAAATTTAAAATCACATTCAGTGGACTCCAATTTTGCTAATACAGTTTGATGTGCCGCTAAAGTTCTCCTCCCCTTATACATCTCCGAAAAGTCCATTCTCTAAAAGAATTGGTTTCCATAGCTCATTACCTTATCAAAATAAATATGTTGTCTGAGGAATTATTTTTAAACCCTCTGGAGATTTGCGAACAGTGAAAGTTTGAAGCATCACCCCACATTCGTGTCTCTTTGAGCAAAGCAGACTTAGTCATCCATCTCATATCCTGCCTCTTGAACTAGAAATAGCAGAAATAAAGCCTGAGGCTGCAAGTATCCCTCTTAAAAGTGGAGAATTCTAAACTTGATCCTCCCAAAGAACCTTCTAATCGTGGTCTGTTATAATTAGGCAAGAGGAGCAGCTCATTATGAATAAAGAGCAGGGACTCAGGGTGCCTTAGACTTGCATAGCATTTTACAGTCTCTGTGTGGTATCCTATCTGAGCTTTATCTATGCAGACAGATAGGTAAGACAATATCCTTATTTCACATATAAGGAATCTAAGGATCAGAAAAGTCATTCAACTTAAGTGAAAAAATTGGGACACACATCTTTGGATATTGAGCTTTTCTGGCCATTTACCATACTGAGGGGTCAGTGGATCTTAGGAGACAGAACAAAGTCATAAGTCAGAACCAAGGAGAAAAATGGGGACCCATTTATTTGTTAAGTGGTAAGTGTATTAGTTTGCTAGGGCTGCTGTAACAAAGTAGCATAGACTGGGTCCCTTAAACAACAGAAATTTATTGTCTCAGTTCTGGAGGCTAGAAGCCCAAGATCAGTCATTAAGGTTTGTTTCTTCTGTGAAAGAAGGATCAATTCCAGACCTTGTTCATTGTTTTGTAGATAAACATCTTCTCCCTGTGTTTCTTCACATCATCTTCCTTCTCTGCATGTCTCTGTGTCCAAATTTCCCCTTTTTATAAAAATACTAGTTATGTCGGATTATGGCCCACCCTAATGTTCTCATTTTAACTTGATTACCCCGTGAAGATGCTATCTCAAAATAAAATCACATTCTGAAGTACTGGAGGTTAGGACTTCAACGTATGGATTTTGAGAGGACACTCAACATTAAGGGTCAGAGCAATCAAAATGATTTAGAAGCCAGGTCAGGAGAATCAGGAGTATACAGATGCCAGAAGATGGAACAAGGTGATAAAACAGACCAAAAATTATGAGCTCCGTGGAAACCAAAGAGGTAAAGGAGAGCTGAAAACTGTAAATAACATACACACAGGCACTAGGAAAGATACCTCTTCCACATTTGTGGTTTGGTGGGACAGACTTGGCTTCAGTAATGCCTATACATCCCTCTGTCTGTATAGTTCCATGACCTGTGAGTCATTTAAAGCCATTTTTTGGTTTTAAATTGTAGTATAAAATTGAGAGTATCCAGCAGCTCATTTTCTGAAAAAGCATCTTTCCTCGCTAGCCTCTTTTAAAAACGAGAGATTAGCATGATTTGCAATGGCCAAGACATGGAAGCAACCTGAGTGTTCACTGATGGATGAATGCATAAAGAAAATGTGGTATGTGTACGCAATGGAATATTATTCAGCCATAGAGGGAAATCCTGCTACTTGCGACAACATGGATTGACCTTGAGGGCATCATCCTAAGTGAAAGAAGTCAGAGAAAAACAAATACCATATGACCTCATTTGTATGTAAAATCTTAAAAAAAAAAAAAAAAAAGAGCTCAGAGATACAGAGAACAGATTGGTAGCCTCCAGAGGCTGGGGGTGGGGAGTGGGCAAAATGGGTGAAGGTGGTCAAAATGTACAGACTTCTAGTTATAAAATAAATAAGTCCTGGGGAGGTACTATACATCATGGTGACTATAGTTAATAATACTGTATTAAATATATGAAGGTTGCTAAGAGTAAAACTTAAAAGTTCTCATCACGAGAAAAAAAATTTGTAACTGTGTGGTAATAGAAGTCAACTAGACTTACATTTTGCAGTATAAACATATATGGAATCATTATGTTGTACACCTGATGCTAATAAATAAATAGATAAAAGCAGGAGGTTAATCATGATACATTTTAGATAGCAATTGCCTGGTAAGAAAGAGTAGTCTGGGTAACACCTGGGGATCCCTTCAGGATATATTATTTAATGGTCCTATGAGTATTCATAAAGATGAGAGGTGCACTTTATTCTCCACACACACAAACACACACACACATAAATTAAAAATTTTGTGATAGAGTTCCAGTTGTCTCAATGATAGAGAAGCTTATATTGTATTAACTCTCCTGCAGATGACTATTAAAAACACTGGATGAGATATTTTTTAAAAAACAAAACTATTTGAAGACACTAGAGGCTGATCAAAAGAAGGCGGAAATGTTGGCAATTTGATCCTTGAGAGAAAGAATTGGAATGCATGAGACCTACATTTATACAGCTTCTCTCCTGAGGGCACTCCCCATTCCACAAAGAGTAACTACAACTCAAGGCCACAGTCATATATTCTTGAAGTGTATGAGGATGGAGTTCAAGGCTGCCAGAGTGGCTGGGATTTAAGGGAAGAAATTCCAGAAAGGAGGCAGCCATAGAGAAGAGAGTTCCACTTCTGTATATAAATTCTCCTCCATGCTTGGGTGACTTCTAAACTGCATAGGTATGGGAGAAAGGCCAATGAGCCCAGTGGAAAACAATAGCTAGAAAGCTGAAAAGCTGAGCAGAGATTTCAATAGCTGCCTACTGCCTAAAAAGATTGCCTGTAGAGTTTGGAATTTGAATCTCACCCAAGTTATAGGGACTTGGCAAACACTTAGGTTTTTGTCTGAACCCTCAGAAAGGCCTCGCCTTAAGAATAAAGGATTCATCCTAAAACTAAGGGCAAAACCAAAGTAGATCATAACAAAGTGTAATCCTAAGCATTCACAAGTTCAGTTAGTAATTTGTCTGAAACAAAAATATCAACACTCTTTAAAGGAATAAAACAGATCTAGAGCCTCTATTACATGTCATTCATAATATTTATTATCTAATCAAAAATTAACAGATATGTATAGAAATAGGAAAATGTTATCCATAATCAAGAAAAAAAGTAATTGCTATAATAGAACTTAAAGTTACCTAAATGTTGGAGTTTTCAGACAATAACTTTAAAGCAGGTGTTAAAATATATTCAAGAATATAAAGGAAAACATGGTCATAATAATTGAAAGTAGAAGACTCTCAGCAGGGAAATGGAAATGATTAAGAAGAACCAAGTGAAAATTCTGGAACTGAAAAGTGAAATATTTGAAACGAAAATTTCACTGGATAGCCTTAGTGAAGAATGGAAATGACCAAATAAAGGGTAAGTAAACTTAAAGTCAGATCAATAAGCATTATCCAATATGAAGAACATTGAGAATGAAGATTAAAAACAATAAACAGAACCTCAGTGAATTATAAGACAATATCAGGTAGTATAATATACATGTAATTGGGGTCTGAGAAGGAGAGGACAGAAAAAACAGATCAGAAAAAATATTCAAAGAAATAATGGCTGAAAGCATCCCAAACTGGCTGAACACATTAACTTACAAATGCAAGAAGCTCAACAAATCTTAAGCAGGATAAATAAAAATAAAACCACACCTTGAAATGTTACAGTAAAATTGCTAAAACCTATATTAAAGATAAAGAGAAAAATCTTGAACATTGCCAGAGATAAATGACATATTACATAAAAGGTAACAGTGACGCAGTTAACCAAAGGATTCCCACCACCAACTACGGAGGCTAGAATATAATGCAAAGACATCTTTAAAGTGCTGGAAGACAAAATAAAAACAATAAATTTAAAAAAATAAAGAACTTTATTAAGCTAGAATTCTAAATCTAACAAATATATCCTTCAAAACAAGGTGAAATAAAGACATTTTTGGTTTTTCAAAATCTGAGAGTATTTCCAGAAGGCCTGCACTACAATCAGTGATAAAGGAAATTTGTCAGGCTGAAGGGGAATAATATCAGGGGGAAGTTCAGACCTACACGAAGGAAGTATTTACAGGAAATGATAAATATATATGTAAATATAAAAGATTATGTAATGTAAAAAACAAGATACTCTTTTATGGGACTTATGATGTATGTAGATGTAAAATGTATGACAAAAATACCACAAAGGATAAGAGAGGGCAAATGGAATTGCATGACTCTAAGATTCTTACATTTTATGTGAAGTGTTATAATATTAAATCCAAGTAGACTGGCAATAAGTTAAGGATGCATAGTATAATAACCAGAAAAACCACTAAAAAAAAAATACCGAAAAAGCATAACTGTCATTGGAGGGATTAAAATAAAATACCAAAATAAATTAGATTTGAAAGACTGCCTACTGTCTATAAGGTATACAATTTAAATATAAAAACACAATAGGTTGAAGCCAGAAGAGGAAAAGATAGACTGTGTAAACAGTAAGCATAAGAAAGCTAGTGTGACACTATTAAACTACCAAACAGACTTCTAGACAAAGAGCATTAGAAGAGGTAAAAAGAACATTTTATCATGCTAAAAAGTTCAGTTAATGAGGAAAACAGACCAGTCATAAGTATATACATATTTACTAAGAGATCATCAAAATATATGAAACAAAAACTGACAGAACAACAATAATAGAGATTTTTAACTTCCATTTCTTCAGTAAGCAGTAGAAAAATTAAACAAAATATTAGGAAGCATATAGAATATTTGAACATTATCAGCCACTTTGACCTAATTGACATTTATAAAACACTATACCCGACTGGTGCAAGATATGCAATCTTATCAAGTACAAATGAAGCAAGACCTTATTGTGCACAATAAAAGACATATCGATAAATTCCGTATGATTAAAATCTTGCAGAATGTGTTCTGTGATCACAGCATGGTTATATTATAAGTCAATAGCAATGAAATTCTAGAAAAGGCCTAATATTTGAAAGTTAAATAACATTTCTAAATAGTTTTTGAGTTAGAATAAATCACATAGGAAATTAGAAAATAATTTTAACTGAATGAAAATGCATGTACAGTTTATGAAAATTTATAGGCTTTGCTAAAACAATACACACAACAAAAAGGAAATGTATAGCTTTACATGACTAGAAAAGAACAAAGTTGAAATCAGTAATTTATGTTTCCACTTTACGAAGCTAGAAAGGAAGAATAAATTAAACCCAAATCATTAGGAAGAAGTACATAATAAAGATAGGAATAAAAATTTTTTAACAATAGAGTAAATTAATAAAGCCAAAATTTAGTTCTTTTAAAAATTTAGTAAAATTAACAAAACACTAACAAGTCTAATCAAGGAAGAGAGGAGGGAAACATAAATCACCAGCATTAGCAAAGAAAGAGTGGGTATCATTATATAGCCTACAGAAGTTTAAACAATAGTAACTGGATATTACGAACTACTTTCTGCTAATTAATTTGACAACTTAGATGAAATAGTCAATTTCCCTGAAAAATAGTTACCATAAGTAACTTAACCATAACTGCCACATGAAGAAATAGAATATCTGAATGACCCAATTGCTATTAAAGAAATTGAATTTGTAATCAAAACTTTTCCACAAAGAAAATTCCTCCAGAGTCAGGTGGTTTCACTGGTAAATTCCATCAAAACTTAAATAAGAAATGTTTTTACCAATGAAACACCGCCAAATGAACTGCTAGTCTTATAAAAACTCCTTCAGAAAATAGAAGCGGGGGCTTCCCTGGTGGCGCAGTGGTTGAGAGTCCGCCTGCCGATGCAGGGGACGCGGGTTCGTGCCCCAGTCCGGGAGGATCCCACATGCCGCAGAGAGGCTGGGCCCGTGAGCCATGGCCGCTGGGCCTGCACGTCTGGAGCCTGTGCTCCGCAACAGGAGAGGCCACAACAGTGAGAGGCCCGTGTACCACAAAAAAAAAAAAAAAAGGATATAAAAGAGGAAGAAAAACTACCCAATTCATTGTATAAGGCCAGTATAACCTTGATACCAAAATCTGACATAAACCTTATAAGAAAAGAACAATGTAATCCAATATCTCTTATAAACACTAAAAAATCCTTAACAAAACATTAGCATATATGTTCCAGTGATATATGAAAAAGACATTATTCATTACAACTAAGTAGGATTTTATCACAGGAATGAATGGTTGGCTTAATGTTAGAAGAAAAATTAACGTAATCCACTTTATTAATAAAATGAAGGAGAAAAACCATATGATCCTCTAAATAAATGAAGGCAAAGCGTTTGACATGATTCAACACCCATCCATGATTTTTAAAACTCTCAGCAAACTAGTACAAGAAGGGAACTTATTTAATCTGACAAAGGGCATCTACCCCCAAACCTACTGTAACGTCATATTTAATGGTGAAATACCAGACACTTTCCACCTAAGATCAAGAACATAGCAGTAGGGCTTCCCCGGTGGTGCAGTGGTTGAGAATCCGATCGCCTGCCAATGCAGGGGACACGGGTTCGAGCCCTGGTCCGGGAAGATCCCACATGCCACGGAGCAACTAAGCTCGTGTGCCACACTACTGAGCCTGTGCTCTAGAGCCCGTGGGCCACAACTACTGAGCCCATGTGCCGCAACTACTGAAGCTCGTGCGCCTAGAGCCCGTGCTCCACAGTGAGAGAAGCCACTGCAATGAGAAGCCCGCGCACCACAACGAAGAGTAGCCCCCGCTCGCTGCAACTAGAGAAAGCCCGCGCGTGCAGCAACGAAGACCCAACACAGCCAAAAATAAATAAAGAAAGAAATAAAATTTTTAAAAAAAGAAAGAAAAAAGAACAGCAGTAATGTCTGCATTTATCACTTCTATTCAGCATTGTAGTTCTAGTCAGTACAATAAGGCAAGAAAAAGAAATAATAGGCATAAAGATTGAAAAATCTTTTGGAAAAATCTTTATGAATGATCATTTATAGAGAAAATCCTAAGAAATTTAATAAACAACTACTAGAACCAATAAATGAATTCAGCAGGGTCAGTTTACAAAAATCAGTTGTGTTTCTAATAGCAGTAAACAATTGCAAAATGAAATTTTAAAAGTCCCATTTACAGTGATACAAAATACTTAATATATTTAGCAAAAGACATATAAGACTTGTACACTGAAAGCTATTAAACCTTGATGAGAGAAATTTTAGACTTAAATGGAGAGATGTTCATAAATTGGAAGGCTCATAATGTTAATATGTCAGTTCTTCTCATAATGATATACCAGATACAACACAGTGTTGATCAGAAGGCCAACAGGGCACTTTTCTAGAAAATGACAAGATGATTCTAAAATTTTTATAGAAAAGCAAGGGTCCTAGGTAGCCAAAGCAGTCTTGAAGAAGAGCAGGGTTGGAGGCCTTACAGTACCTGATTTCAAGACTGACTGTAAAACTAAAGTAATTAAGGTAGTGTGGCATTCACATGGACAGACAAATAAATCAATGGAACAAAACAGAGTCTAGAAATAGACCCACACATATACGGTCAACTGATTTTTGACAAAGACAAATCTTCAACAAATGGTGCTGGAGGAACTACTGAGGGAAAATCTGAATCTCACTTAAGACACAATTGAGATGGATCACAGACCTCCATATAAAGGCCAAAACTATAAAGCTTCTAAAGGAAAACATTGGACAATATCTTCACAACCTGCAATGATTTCTTACAGAAATCACAAAACCACAGAAAAGAAAAGAAAACCCCGATGAATTGGATTTCATCAAAATTCAAAACATCTGGTCATCAAAATGACAAGGCAAGACACAAACTGGGAGAATATACTTGCAATACATATATCTGACAAATAGTTTGTATCCAGAACGTATCAGGAGCTCTGACAATTCGATAACAAAATGATAAAGACACAAATTTTTTAAATGGGCAAAGCCTTGAACAGACAAAGAAGACATACAAATGTCCAGTAAGGAATTGAAAACATGCATTTTACTAATAATATTCATCTTCAGGGAAATGCAAGTTAAAGCCACAATGAGATACCACTATACACCCACTAGAATGACTAAAATTGAAAAGACCAACACCACCAAATAGTCAGGAGATATGAAGCAATTGGAACCCTAGTGCATTGCTGATGGGAGCGTAAAATGGCATAACCATTTTTTAAAACTGTTCCTTCTACAAAACACATTTATTGCATTCCCCAGAAATTAGGCACACACTTATTACTAGTTCCA
The DNA here is from genome assembly GCF_002837175.3 of Physeter macrocephalus. Classification (NCBI taxonomy): domain Eukaryota; kingdom Metazoa; phylum Chordata; class Mammalia; order Artiodactyla; family Physeteridae; genus Physeter; species Physeter macrocephalus. The sequence continues at coordinate 17,978,580 of NC_041225.1, read as the reverse complement.
GCAATTCCATTTGTAATTATTAGCATGGGGAAAAAGAGAAACATATGTCCTTTAAAAGATTAGTACAAGAATTTTAATAGCGGCTTTATTCTTGATAGTCGAAAACTGGAAACAACCCCAATATACATCAGCTGGTAAATGGATAAACAATCTTGGTATACTGGCATACTTTCCAATATACTGGAAACATAATGGAATACTTCTAATAAAAAACAAATTCCCCAACTTGATCTATAGATTCAATGCAATCTGAATCAAAATTCCAGCAAGGTATTTTGTGGATATCAACAAACTGATTTTAAAATCTCAGTGGAAAAGCAAAAGACATAGAATAGCCAATACAGTATTGAAGGAGAAGAACAAAGTTGGAGGACTGACTCTACCCGACTTCAAGACTTACTATAAAGCTACAGTGTTGGCGAAAGAATAGATAAGTAGATCAGTGGAACAGAATAGAGAGCCCAGAAATAGACCCACATAAATATAGTCAACTGGTCTTTGACAAAGGATCAAGGACAATACAATGGACAAAGATGGTCTTTTCAACAAATGGTGGTAGAACACTGCATATCCACATGCAAAAAAAATGAATCTAGACACAGACCTTACACCCCTCACTAAAATTAACCCAAAATGGATCACAGACCTAAATGTAAGACACAAAACTATAAAACTCCTAAAAGATAACATAGAAGAAAACCTACATGACCTTGACTATGGTGATGACGTTTTAGAGCAAGTGCCTAAGGTAGTGCCTGCAGAGGAAGAGCAGACTGAGATCCTGTTAGATTGTCCTCTTCACTAGGAAAGTTCTAGGAATAAGGAGCAAATGGAGATTTCCAAGATACAACGAAGACCGCAATCTTAGGGTCACCGTGCTTGCTTAATCCAGATTTGCCCACCACTGGCAAATCCACGCTTAAGTCAGAGGTCAAAAGCATAGGCTTGTGGAAAACTCCTAACAGAGGATCTGTCTGCATTTGAAAAGCGTACCTATTACTTTAAAGAATAAATGAAGATTCAAAAATGACCTTCATAAATTAAGGAAATTGGATTAAACACAAATAGTTAAACTTCTAGAAGAAAAAAAAATTAACAAAATGAAGCAGAAGGAAATGGTCTACCAGGTGTGCACATTGTGCAGTAAAAGACTTGGAAACTACTGTAAGCTCAAACTGAATTAGAGCAACCCATGAAATCTTATTTCTCCCAAGTTAATATAGTAGTTGGAAGTAATATATGGAAAGTGCCCATTACCTAGTAGGCACTCAGTAAATACTTATTACTGCTATTTAATAGGATTCATGATTTAGAAAACAACCCTATCTCTGCAGTTGGTACAGATCAGAGCTTAATGAGAATTTTCATCTCTCCTTTAAAAAAGGTGACATGCTAAGAGAGGGTTAAGTTTACAAAGGTCTTCTAGTAAAGCTGGAGCTGTGAAGAAGAAGGCAGAGCGGTCAGTCTTCTCCAGACATGTCAGCCGGAATGAGCTCTTCTCCCAGCCTTCAGACAATAGGACCAGAGGTCAGCAGTGCATGGCTTTACCTCTCCCCAAAGGAGAATGCATAGCCAGGAGGTGGCTGGAGAATTCACCTCCGCCACTGACTTCTAATTTTAAATGTCTTGGAAGAATTGGATATCACCGACTGATGGAACAGAGTGGGTCTAGGTGATGCCCAAAGCTCCTTTCCAGATGTCTGATGTGCACCTGTGAGTCATTTATAAAGGTGAAAGGTGAAGTGTGTTTATATCAATGAAAAGTATTTACCTCCATCAGTTCAGGCTGCTATAACAAACCACTATAGACTAGGTGGCTTATAAACAGCAGAAATTTCTCTCTCACAGTTTTGGAGCCTAGGAAGTCTAGGATCAAGGTGCCGGCAGATTCAGTGTCTGGCCCACTTCCTGGTTTGCAGATGGCCATCTTCTCGCTGTGTCCTCACATGGCAAAGAGCGGAGAGGGGAGAAGCAAGCTCTTTCGTGTCTTTTCTTTTTTTTTCGCCGTACGCGGGCTTCTCACTGTCGTGGCCTCTCCCATTGCGGAGCACAGGCTCCGGACGCGCAAGCTCAGCGGCCATGGCTCACGGGCCCAGCTGCTCCGCGGCACGTGGGATCTTCCCGGACCGGGGCACGAACCCGTGTCCCCTGAACCGGCAGGCGGACTCTCAACCACTGCGCCACCAGGGAAGCCCCGTGTCTCTTCTTATAAGGGCATTAATCCCATTCGTGATGGTTCTACCCTCATGACTAATTACCTCCCAAAGGCCCAGCTCCTAACACTATCACAGTGGGGGTTAGAATTTCAATATATAAGTTTGGGGGGAGGGGAACACAAACATTCAGTCCATAGTTATTTATTAAAAATATCTTATGCCCATTGTAGAATTATCTTAGAAAATGTTAAATATGGAGGAAAAATATACACAGAAACAATTATGTGCTAAACATATAAAGAAATCTATCACTTATGCATGTGCTTTTAATAATAAGATTATACAAACTGATCATATAATAGGTTTTGGAATTTGAGAGATCAAAGTCGATTTGAGAACTGTTACCAAAAGATGTTTTTTTTTTCAGAGAAGTTTAAAACCTTTCTGATATTTATTTTGGCCATAGCAATGCGTGTCTAAAATGATGAACTGTGACTGTTCTTTTAGCCCACGAGGTACCTTCCCCAGAGACTTCCTTTCCGTATCTGTTTAAGTAATTTGCCAGGCTCCTGTCTGCTAGGAAAATGAGAAATCTAGTATAGACACTTTGCCTAGAGAAAATTGGCCAGATCCCATTTCTCCAACTCTTAGACACTAAGAATAAAAAATAACGTAGGAAGGGTCTCTAGGGCTCCTTGGACCCCCTTGTTTTGTAGATGAATAAATTAGACCGAAGGCCCTTGAGAGGTATGGCTTGTCCAGTGGATAAGGAGGGAAGGCCTTGACCCAGCCTTCAAAGACCAACAAGTCCAGCTGGGGCTGGGCACCATTGCTGAAGGAAAAGAGAGGTGAGGAGGCTGTCAGTTTTACCTGAAAAGGAAATTAGATGTTGCTGTTGTGTTGGTTATACCGTCAGATTAAAACAGCAAACAAATCCAGGAATGTAGATTGGAAATTATGCCATCACAGAACAAGACTGCAAACCTTATCTTTCATGTTCGTACACCAGACTGGAAGGCCCATGGTCCCAGAGGTCATAGAAGAAAATTCTTCAGCAAAACTAGGAAGTCTGTTCCCCTCTCTTGTTTTGTTCCCCTCGACTGATGCTTTCTCTTTCCTCTACACCTGGACTCCATCCAAACATACCTCTCCTCAGGGTGTCATCTAGGTCAGCATTTCTCAAGCTTTTTTGGGGTAATTTAAAGGGTTTTAATTTTAATTGTGATTAAAATATGCATAGCATAAAATCTATAGTCTTAACCATCTTTAAGTGTGCAGTTCAGGGGCATTAAGTACCTTCACATTGTTGTGGCTCCCATCACCATGAAGTATTCCCAGAACTCTTCATCTTCTCAAACTGAGACTCTGTCCCCATTAATAGGCCAAATTAATAAATTGCCAAAGCTAGTAACTCTCCATTTCCTCCTCTCTCCAGCCCCTGGCAGCCACTACTCTGCTTTCTGTCTCTCTAATTTTGACTGCTCCAGGGACATCATATAAGTGGAATCAGACAGTATTTGTCCTTTCGTGTCTGGCTTATTTCACTTAGCATTATGTTTTCAAGGTTCATCCATGTCGTAGCGGGTGTCAGAATTTACTTCCTCTTTTTTTTTTTTTTTTTTTTCTTTTTTTTTTTTTTTGCGGTACGCGGGCCTCTCACTGTTGCGGCCTCTCCGGTTGCGGAGCACAGGCTCCGGACGCGCAGGCTCAGCGGCCATGGCTCACGGGCCCAGCCGCTCCGCGGCATGTGGGATCATCCCGGACCGGGGCACGAACCCGTGTCCCCTGCCTCGGCAGGCGGACTCCCAACCAACTGTGCCACCAGGGAAGCCCCTCCCTCCTCTTTAAAAAGGCATTTTCTTTCTTTTTAAAACTGAACGATATTCCATTGTGTGTAGAGACGTTTTCTTTATCCATTCATCCATCAATGGACATTTGAGTTGCTTCTACCTTTTGGCTGTTGTGAATTACGCTGCTATGAACATGAGTATACAAATATCCCTTCAAGTTCCAGCTTTCATTCTTCGGAGTACATACCCATCTCAAATTTTCAAACATAACCTACCCAGTCAGCCATATGTCACATCCTACGAGAGTGTGTGTTTCAAACAACAGTGTCACAAAACAGGACCCACCATGACGCTGACATTTTCTTTTTTTTTAATAGTTTTTAAATGCAGGTCAAACTACACAAATTCATTTTTGGTCAACCCATGTTCACGAAACACAGGAGAGGTTACTGAGCAACTAACGAGATAGTTTGTGCCACAGGAGTGAGGAACGAAAAGGAAACCACCTGTAGGGGCCCTGCAGTATTTCTAACCCCGGCTTGGTCACCTGATGGAGATGATTTCTTCTGTCCTCCCAATAGCCTGGAAAGGAAGTTCTTCTTTCCTGTTTTACAGATGAGGAAATCAGGGCTGAGAGAGTATAAGAAGCTTGTCCAAAGATTTGCCTCCAGTGAGCCTGTCGCCTCCCCCATCTGCCACGGGCCATCTCTCTGGCCCACACTGCCTGACAGGCTAGTTTACAGGGCGCCTGGCAGGACTCCCCTCAGAGAACCCGAGGCATTCTATTAGGGCCAAGGAAAGCTTTAGCTCAAGGGAGTGACAACTCAGAAAATTTCATTCACAGGCTCAAGACGTAGGTATTTGGGGTGTACGTATGCCATGCAGGAAGGGTTAGTTTGCACCAACCCCTAACTAGACCACAGAAGCAACTGCTTCCTTCACTTAATGATTCAGGTGGACAGTACCTGAAAGTGAGTTTGGCACCTTTGCAAAGAGCTCTTTCAGTCCAAAGAGACATTCACTAATAAACTGGAGCTCCTCTGTATTCATTGTGACTGTAGCAGATGGCAGTGTTTTTCTGAGTCACTGTGGCCAAGGGAGACTGTGGTAAATCAATAAACATTACCATATGTATTGATTGCAGTGCATAATCAATAAATATTGCCTGACATTAACAGGCTGATTATGCTTCCTCCAAGTGTTTTCTTTCATAAAGCTGCTTCACACTCTTGTGTTGAAGCCTGGCTCAGCATTTAGAACATAATACTTATTCAGTAAAAGATTGTTAGTATGAGTAAATGAATGAATGCAGGATAACACAGAGGATGGTTGGAATATATCCACTGTGCATTTCGTGTATCTTCTTTCAGAAATACCGTTAGCTTGATTTGTGCTTTCTTTTCTATGGATTTTAATTAGATATAAATCTTCAAAATGCAGACCTGGTATATTTACAAACTGAGTTCTCCCCTGTCCCTCCCACCCCCAGATCACAGATTCTCTTTGCACCCCTATGCCTCTAATGCTGGTCCCTTCTCAGGCAGCCTGGTGCCAAAATGATACTCCCCATGCATTCAATGCCTATCTTGTGCCAGGCACTCTGCCGGACATGTTGTCTTACTTCAGTCTCACAACAATCCAGTGAGGTGACATTACTAGCTCTCATATTACAGAAGGGATAATCGAGGTCTCAGTGGGTGAGACCTCACAGTTGGCAGTGGCAGAGCTGAGATCCCCGCTGGGTCAGAGCCACTTGGAGGCGCTGCTTTAGGTCTGGTGCAGAGGGCGCACGAACTAGAAGAGATACTAAGGGAGAAATTCTGTTTCTGAGCAGAGGGCTGGCATCTCCCTTCAAGCCCTGAATATCTGCTCTCCTTCCATAGTTTCGAGAGAATTGCAGCCCACAGAGCCTGTGAGGAAGCTTGCGGAAGGAGACAGGAGGAAGCCTGGTTACAGGCAATGAGTCAGGGTGGTATTTCTGCCCGGTGATGGAGGTCTTGGAAGTAGCAGAGGCTGGAGTCTGGAATTCATCTGACAGTCCCAGTAGCTGGCGGAAGTCAAAGAACAGCTCCCCAGCCCCGGCCCACCTGCTCACCTCAAAGGGCCTTCTGCTGTTGGCAGAGTATATTTTGGTAAAGCAGTGCTCACATGATCCCCCCAAAAACATGGAAAATATTTCAGCCTCTGCCCTCAGGGTTCTGCCACAGAGAATTCCATCTCCACTCTGAGCTTCTGAAGTACCTGAAATATACAAAGGGACAGGGACTGTAGGAATACGGGCAGATGAGCAAGCATTCACACACATGCACGCACTCACCCTTCTGTGTTAAGAAGGCCATTCCTGCTTTAAAAATGAGGGCTCCGTGGGATTTAAAGCATGTCTTTCGCATAGTACCAGTGTCGGTATATCATGATGAAGAGGTAGCAAATACTAACTATAAGCCAGACTGTGTACTAAATGCTTTCTAAAAATAGGAGAGCTGTATAATATAACAGTAATGCAGGGACAGCCGGTGTAAACGGAACACAGGATCACCCTGCAGATGAATCAATTCTTTGAATCCTCATAGCAACTGGGAAACGTCGACAGCATTAGGACCTCTCTTTTTATAGATAAAGAAACCAAGGCTCCAAGAGCTCACACAGGTGGTGTGGCCCAGCCAGGATATTCCCCTGCAGGCGTCTGACTTGAAAGCCACCTTTCTACGATGCCGCCTGAAACTGCAGACACGTGCGCTGCACCGTCGTGTGGATCTAAGCAGTGCTGGGCTCAAAACACAGACAAATAAAGTTCCGAGTGGCCAGATGGCAGGAAACCCAGCGACTGGAGACTATTTCATTTGAAAGTCTGTTTAACACTAAAGCTAGAGGATTGAGTTAGATGAATTGGCTTGTAGGGATGGGGGAGAGAGTATTATTAATTTGCTTTTGGAGTTTTGGCAAGTAAGGAAAATAATAAGCAGGGCGAGACAAGAAAAACAAGCACTAGTTGGGTAGAACTGGTAATCGTATAGCCTCACTTCTTGAAACAGGATGATGTTACTTTCACTCAGCCCCGGAAGCAGATTACTCTGAAAACAGAGGATTTTTTTAATGGTTAAATACGTAAAATATCATTGTTTTTAATTTTGAAAAAAATAGATATTATCCATTTGACCACAAGAAAGAAAATCTTTTTTCTCATGAGCCAATTGTAAAAAATGGAGACATTCTCTAATTTTGTGAGTTTTGTTTTCCTATTGACAGTTTTGACTAGGTCGTATGACTCTCGCTTCTTAAATTTACTGAGCATTTATTATGTGCTAGGCACTATTCTAAGCATTTTACTCATATTATTCTCACAGCTCTCTGGGATGGTTATCCCCATTTACTGATAAGGGAAATGATGCACTGAGAGGGTAAGTAACTGGCCCAGAGTCACACAGCTAGTGTGTGACAGAGCTGGGATTTGAACTCATTTTGCCTCCTGAGCCCATGCTTTTAACTACGCTTCTATACAGCCTTCATTTCAGCTATTAGATTTCAAATTACTTCCAAATACTGAATATTAATGTGTCTCTGAGCAAGAGAACAGCATTTCTGAATTGTGTGATACCCCTGGGTATACTCAAGATGTTGAAAAATATACTTGAATTAATAATTAGCATAATTAAGATTTTAATCTTATCTTTAAATGTCTGTAGCATATCATTATTTTTATCTTCCCCTTAAAATGTCCAAGAGGTGATCATTTCATTACATTGTGAAGTACGTTTGAATTCTGTTGTTTTTTTCTAATAATTCTGTTACCAATCATGCTACACAGCCTCAGAGTAAGAACGGCAGAGTTCAGTGCCTTTGAAAGTACCAAATTTGAGGTTCAAATTTTGAAGAAAAGTGAGCCATTAAAACTTGAATATTTGTACGGTTTTTGTTGCTTGGACTAAAATTGCATGTTTCCTGAGGGACCGGTTTTGCAAGTTCTGGATTCAGGTGGTGCTGGGTTAGCCCTGAAACCCTGGCTGGACTTCTTCAGTATCAAGATGTGATATCCTCTGTGGAGCTTTTAGTAAAACTTGATTGATCAAAAATAAATTGAAGTAATGCCACAGAAAATGTTACACCTAGACCAAAAGCATTCAGGAAGACGGGAATGGAAATGTCGCTTCTTCCAGTTGTTGTAAATAGATGTCTTTGTTGTTTCATGTCCCTGTGTTTAACCTCCAAACTAGGACTGCCAGATTAAATACCAGACACCCAGTTCCATTTGAATTTCAGATGAACAAGGAATAGTTTTTGAGTGTAAGTATGTCTCATGCAGTATTTGGGACATACACTAAAAAAAACGTTTTTTACCCGAAATTTGAATTTCACTGGCGATCCTGTATTTTTTTTAATTATTATTAATTAATTAATTTTAAATTTTTTGGCTGTGTTGGGTCTTCGTTGCTGCGCTCCGGCTTTCTCTAGTTGGAGCGAGCAGGGGCTACTCTTCGTCGCGGTGCACGGGCTTCTCATTGCGGTGGCTTCTCTTGTTGCGGAGCACGGGCTCTAGGCATGCGGGCTTCAGTAGCTGTGGCTTGCGGGCTCTAGAGTGCGGGCTCAGTAGTTGTGGCGCACTAGAGTGCAGGCTCAGTAGTTGTGGCGCACGGGCTTAGTTGCTCCGCGGCATGTGGGATCTTCCCAGACCAAGGCTTGAACCTGTGTCCCCTGCACTGGCAGGCGGGTTCTTAACCACTGCACCACCAGGGAGCCCCAGGATTCTGTATTTTTATTTGCTAACTCCAGCAACCCTGTCAAATCTCACATAGACTGTAGGTCCAAGTGGACTTTCATTTAAATCCATGATTTATCAAAGAATAGAAGAGAGACAGGATGAAGAAGGGAGAGAAAAGAGAAGGGAGAGGAGATAAAGTAATTGGAGGAGAAAGAGAGAAAGTAAGAATGAATTCGGGCAATCCGCCAAGTAAAATAACTAACATTTTGCAAGAAAGAAATTCTAAAACAGGTCATAGGATGGAAAAAGTCTGTTTCACAGACTCTTTGGCCTGAACATTGGCCAAAAAAAAAAAAAAAAAAAGGCATCCTATTAACATCTGAATACCAAAGCTCATCCAGGAATGGAAAGATTTGGAATTTGAAGGTTCTTAGCTTTCAGCTTGGTTAGAATACCCCAATTCTTTATTAATTGCAAGGAGGATTTTGTTTTTTCAGTGAGATGCTTCGGTAATTCGATATCAAAGAAAGCTAACTAATTTCCGTTTATGTTACTAAGATGCATTTGAAACTTCGCGGGTCGTGTTTTGTTTGCTTGCCTTGCGCTGACATGCAAAAAACTATCAGATGCCTGATAGGAGGAGAATTTACCTCTGTTTAAAAATCACACAGTTCTGCTGTGAAGCATGAAGATGGATTTTTTTTTAAGTGAAAAAATATTAACTGACAGCTCAAGACAGGTTTTTTTCTTTAATCTCTAACCAGACAAATTACTATAAGCAAGAACCCTCTTGCCTTAATCCTGGACACGTCACAGATGTGACAGTGTTCTGTAGGAGATGGCTTTTTAACTGTGGATGAGGGAAAATAACCTTTGGAATTTTTAGGATGTTATTACAAGCAAGTTTACTAGTTTTTGACTTACTAAGCCACAGCTGGAGCCAGCCTTCATCGGGGTAAGAATATTTTCATGCTGCTATTATATCGTTCATATTTCAAGTGTAGGATTATTACATTGGGGGGAATCTGGCCTTTGAGGCTTGTACTGTCTGTTGAGAATGCAAATGTGAATGTCCTATAAAAAGAGAGAGAAACTGACTGCTTCCGTCTGTGCCGTAAACTTAAAGACTCCAACAGATGAGGTACTGGGGCTGCTGGAGCAGGAATTGGATCACACCACCATTTTGGATAAAAGAAAATGTTGTATTTCTCTGGGAGGCATTAAGAGAGCTGGGCTTGCAGCCTCCCTCAAACCAAACAATTATGTGTCAGGCTCTCATTTCTGTAGTTGTTGTTGTATTGTTGCTGCTGCTTAAAAAAGAAAGAAAAATCGACATAAGAGGGCAAGGAATTTTCAGACCAAATTAATTATGAAGCTGCTTGATCAGATTTTCTTTCGAATTAATGAAACATGAACCATCATTGCTTTTTCTACCACCTTGTCTGCATTCTGCGTCTTACCGTTTCTTCCATAAGGTACAGTGTGTCGTTAGTTCAGAGAAAGAACAATGTTATTCTATATGCTTTCCCTTAAAGAGACTTCAGAAAATTCCAGTGTCTCTCCAAAGAGCAGAGATGACCTCCCCACCAGCCTGGCTGCCTGTGGAAATGCACTGAGAAGCCACAGGGGATCGTATCAGTTCACCTGTGACAGCCAGGCTCGGAGCAGGTGCTGTTTTGATAGGAAAAATGTCCAGAGGAAATTGCCAGGTGATATGAACAACAGAGAACCAATCTGTATGGCGACACCAGCATCCTTTCCAACCAGGTTGCTTTTTCAAACCCGTTTCTTGACCGTGTTTCTTAACCAGGGTGCACATCCGATCACCTGGGGAGCTTTTAAAGATATTAATAGCTGTGCTCTGCAGAGTCATCGTCTGCCCCCCGTGATTTTGATACACGTCTTTGGTTGAAAACATACTAGGAGGTCTCAAACCCAGCTAACCGTCAGAATCACTGAGGAGGCTTTAAAATTCAGGTTCCTGGGCTCCCTCCGCCAGAAATTCTTGTTTAGTGTGGCTGGTTTGAGACCTAGGAATCTGTATTTTTTAAGTTTCCCAATTAGTGTTGCTGATTAGTCAGATTTGGAAACCCCCTTTGCCCCAACTGAATTACATAAATTTCATTGAGAAAAGCATTTTGGGTTAAAAAGAAAATTAATCATGTGTACAGAGCCTTTGGAGCAGCATCCTATACTTTCATTGTTTTCACCTTAAATTTTTCCCTAGCTTCGTGCCTCCCTGCTTCTCTCCCATCCCGGAGGAAGAAATGCCTGATCCTTTTCCCCTCTGGTTCCCTGATCTCATCTCCTCCCTCCATCCTTCTCCAGGCCTGGCTTGTTCTCTCCTTAGGTACTCTTTCTCCTACAGCATACTCATATTTTCCCAAACTAAACAAAATACCCACACCCATCAACCATTGTAGCTGCTGAGCTCTCGAGCTTGTTCTCTCTCTCCCAGTCCTTGAACCTCTCGTGGGCCCTGCTTTCTGGCCACCTGTCCACTGCATCTGGTTTCGGGCATCTGTACATGTGGGCCACCGTGATCTCTTTGTCATTGGGCCAAACCAGTGGCCCTTTCCCAGTCCTTAACTTCCTTGACGTCTTGGCAGCCTGTGACCTGTCAATCATGCCCTCTTTGAACCATCTACTCTTTGTCTGCCATCTGACTGCACTCCCTTGGTTGTTTTGTTTTGTTTTGTTTTGTTTTGTTTTACCAGGGTTCAATCTTTGGTCTGTTTGTTTTTCTCTGCATCGTCCTCATGGTGAGCTCCACTCCTGCAGCTTTCACTCTCATCTCTGTCCAGGAGCCTACTGAATTGAGATCCCTAATTGTGATGTCTTCCTTGAGCTCCTAACCAGTCTTTACAGCCAGCCACTGAGACCTTAGATCCTACATGTTCAGAATCTCACATTCCTCTCCACCCTCCCCCCAGCTCCTTCTCTTATTCACCTACTTTTCTTAGTGCTGCCTCACAGACTCAGAACCATGGACTTTCTCTCCTTCCTTAGCTCCAGAGCCCAATCACTTGCTGTATCCTATCACATTCTATTTTTGCAGCCTCTCCTACATAATTCTATTCCTTTACATCTCCATGGCCACACCTTTGTTCAGGCCTTCCCTGCTTCATTCCCAGCCCTCCCTCTATAGAAGCCTGATCTCCCTGCTACCCGTTTCTTCATTCCAACTATGTGATTAATGTGTCTAGAGTACAGTTCTGATCATGCCAAATTGTGAGTTGGCCAGGTATCAGCACACTGACCTAGGAACATAATACATTCTGTGGTACAGAACTGTATGCTTTAATCCACTAACTAGATGATCCCGGGGCTAGAAAAGCAATAAAGGGCAAGAAACATGATGAGTTGCTTGTTGGTTTTAATTTCCAGAATTCAGAGATAGTATAGGAACCAAATTCTGAAAGTGGAGTGGCTGTCCATGGTGGGATCCACACCTTCTGAGACAAGTACTTCATTTTACCCAATTACAGCCACAGATGTGATACTATATATTGATACTGACCATCTGGCTAGGGCTTTTAGACAGATGTTCAGACATTTGAGGTCTGAACTATAGTGGATGGTTATATTCTTATGTTTCTTTAAATTGCATTCATGGGCATAAAGGAGGGTATGTTTTGTTGGGTACCTGCAAGCCCGTTGCCTGTACAAATAGGGTGTTACTAGTACAAGAATGGCTTGAGACCTCAAGGTCATACCTGAAGTTCAGGGACCACAGGGCTTTATATTTTGGACCCAACTTCTAAAACTCTATTCTGATCCCAGGTGAACTGTTGTAGTTTTCATAATGGAGAGGATAAAGGGACTTAAATGGAGGTAACTTTTCTATACTTCAAAGTGGATACCATTAGGCTGTGATGAGTTACCTATGTATATAGCATTAGCTAAAGCAACCCCTAAGGAATCTATACAAAGCAACATACTCAAAAACACTATAAATAAATTAAAACAGAGCTCTGAGAAAGGTACTAGTAAGCCATAGGAAGGCCAAAAAAAAGAGGAATAAGAAGCAAAAGGAAAAAAATAGTATACAATGGATAATATGGCAGACCTATACCCTAATATTATCAATAATTACATTCAGGGCTTCCCTGGTGGCGCAGTGGTTGCGCGTCCGCCTGCCGATGCAGGGGAACCGGGTTCGCGCCCCGGTCTGGGAGGATCCCACATGCCGCGGAGCGGCTGGGCCCGTGAGCCATGGCCGCTGAGCCTGCGCGTCCGGAGCCTGTGCTCCGCAACGGGA
>NC_041225.1:17959929-17965525 GCF_002837175.3 Physeter macrocephalus | reverse complement strand
GCGCCCGGAGCCTGTGCCCCGCAACGGGAGAGGCCACAACAGAGGGAGGCCCGATTACCAAAAAAAAAAAAAAAAAAAAAAAAAAAAAAAATAATTACATTCAACGTAAATGGTCTAAATACAGCAACTAAAACATAGAAATTGGTAGAGTGGATTTTTTTTTTTTTAATGACCCAACTATTTACTGTCTACAAGAAACTCACTTCAAACATAATGACATGGGTAGGTTAAAAGTAAAAATGTCAGAAAATACATCATGCAAAAAGTAATAAAAATATCAAGAGTGGCTATATTAATATAAAAAGTAGATTTTACAGCAAATAAACTACTAGGGGGCTTCCCTGGTGGTGCAGTGGTTGAGAGTCTGCCTGCCGATGCAGGGGACATGGGTTCGTGCCCCGGTCCGGGAAGATCCCACCTGCCGCAGAGCGGCTAGGCCCGTGAGCCATGGCCGCTGAGCCTGCACGTCCGGAGCCTGTGCTCCGCAACGGGAGAGGCCACAACGGTGAGAGGCCCGCGTACCGCAAGAAAAACGAAAAAACAAAAAACTACTAGGGACAAAGAGGGAAATTACATAAAGATAAAAGGATCAACCCAGCAAGAAGATATACCAATCAGAAATGTGTGCGGAGAAACAACAGCGCTTAAAAATAAATGAATCAAAAACTGATAGACCTGAAAAGATAAATAGACAAATCCACAATTATAGTTAGGGACTTCAAAACCCTACGTTCAGCAATTAATAGACTACTAGACAGGAAATCAGCAAGGATATAGACGAACTGAAAATACCATCAAACAGGATCTAATTGATATTAATAGAACACTTAACCCAACAACAGTAGAATACACATTCTTTTCAATCTCCCATGAAACATTCACCAAGATAAGCCTTATTGTGGGACATAAAACAAACCCTAACAAATTTAAAAGAATTGAAATCATATACAGTATGTTCTCTTACCGTAACAGAATCAAACTAAAAATCAGTAATGGAAAGATAACAGGAAAATTTCCAAACACTTGGAAATTAAACAGCACACTTCTAAATAACCCATAGGTCAAAAAGGAAATTTATAATATGCGTAGAAAGAAATAAAAATGACAACACAGCAAAAAAAAAAGAGACAGCACAGCATATCAAAATTTGTGGGATACAGCTAACAGTACCAAGATGGAAATTTACAGCACTAAATGCTTACAGTAGACTTGAGTAAAGATCTGAAATCAGTTAGCTAAATCCTACTTCAAGAAACTAGAAAAAGCAGAGCAAAATAAAGCCAAGGCAAGCAGAAGAAAGGAAGTAATACAGCTAAGAGCAGAAATCAATGAAATTGAAAACATGAAAACAATAGAGAAAATTAATAAACAAAAAGCTGATTCTTTGAAGAAATTAATAAAGTTCTAGCAAGGTTGAAGATAACAAGAGAGAAAACACAAATCAAGAGTGAATCGAGGGATAACACTCTAGACCCTGCAGATGTCAAAAGGATAAGGTAATGCTATGAACAACTCTACGCACATAAAGTTGATGACTTATGTGAAATGGACCAATTCCTTGAAAACAACAAATTACCAAAACTCAGCCAAGTTGAAATACTTAACCTGAATAGCCCTGTAATTATTAAAGAAATTTACTTTGTGGTTTAAAAGTTCCTTCCCCCCCCCACACACAAAAAATCTCTAGGCACTGATGGTTTCAGTGCAGAATTTTACCATATATTTGAAGAAGAATGAACATTAATTTTATACAATCTCTTCCAGGAAAAAAAAGGAGGGAACACTTCCCAAATCATATGAGACCATTTTCCTGATGCCAAAACCAGACAAAGACAAAACAAAAACAAAAAGAAAATAACAGACCAATATCCCCCATGAACTTAGACATTAAAAAAAAAGTTCAAGAAAATTTTAGCGAGTTGAATCTTACAGTGTATAAAAAGACCATGACCATGGCCAAGTGGGATTTATTCCAGGTGTGCAAGGCTGGTTCAGTATTTGAAAATCAACCGTTGTAATCTACTATAGCAAAAGGCTAAAGAAGAAAAGGCATATGATCCTATCAATTGATACAGAAAAAGCATTTGACAAAATTTAACACACATGCATTATAAAAACTCTCAGTACACTAGGAATAGAGAGGAACTTCCTCAACCTTGTAAAGCACATCTGCAAAACAGAGCTAACAGCTAACATCATACTTAGTAGTGAAAGAGTGGATGCTTTCCCTCTAAGATTGAAAGCAAGATAAGGATGTTCACTGTCACCACTCTGATTTAATGTTGTACTGGAAGTTCTAGCCACTGCAGTATGGCAAGATAAAGAAATACAAGGCATACATGTTGGAAACGAAGAAATAAAACTGTCTCTAATTGAAGACAACATGTTTGTCTATATAGAAAATCCCGAAGAATCTACCAGATAGAACTAATAAACAAGTTCTGAAGTATTGTAGGATACAAGATCAACACACAAAAATCAGTTGGATTTCTATATGCTGACAAGTAGAAACCAAATTTAAAAATTCAATACCATTTACAGTTGCTTCAAAGAAAATGAAATACCGAGGTGCAAATCTAACAAAACGTGTACAGGGGCTCTATGATGAAAATTATAAAATGCTGATGCCTAAATGCCTAAACTGCTCCCGTGAGGGATCTCCAAATGTGTCTCTGTCAGCACCATGGGGAAGTCTGTCCTAGCAGAAGAGTGCTAACTCTGATCTATAGTGAGCCTTGGAAATTGCTGGGTAAATATGTAAAAGATTAAGTGCTTAAATGGATAAAAATTATTGGCAGCATGGATACTGATATAAAAGTTTTCCACTGTCTCAATATCAAAAGCCCAAGAACGCTAGATTCCCGAAGTGAGTCAGAGTGCTTGGATTGTTTTGCATGAATGCAGCTAGCCAGGATCAACACCCTTGGAGTAGAGCTTGAGGTAGAATTTCCAAATCCTACAAACATTATGGTGACAGCCACCCAGCATCCGAACGCTGGGCAGTCCAAGGCATGAGTCACAGGCAGATTCTTGGACAGTCAGCAATGAAGAGATGCCCAGCTTGGCCCCAGCACTCCATCGTTAGTGGTGTCAGAAGACACGTAGCCATGGGGTGGGGAAATGAGCTAAAAAATAAAAATAAGCTGCTAAAATAGTAGTCCAAAGGCAAGGAGGAGAGATGCCTGGCTAGAGATTGTTGTTGCTTAGATTAGATGAGTTTTCAAGCTGGAAAGAAGTTTAAAGATTGTCTGGTTCTTGGAACTTTGGGTTAGGTACACGAACAGCATAGCGCTCTGCCATCGCCCAATCCTGCAGATGATACACGCTTGGAATTCTATTTTGAACAGGCTGGGAATATACAGAGAAGTTTTAGAGAAAAAAAAAAAAACACCCAGATATAGAACATTATAGATGAGCGTTTGTGATACAGGCAGTAGATATATTAGCAGCATGCAAATTCAGTCAGGTATTTGTTTACTACTGTATTTATGTACATTAAAAAATGTTTTTCAAAGCACTTTCCATTCTACTATATCACATCGTCTTCAACAACAACCTATAAAGAAGGCAGAATTGGGTTCTTTATTCCCATTATAAAGAAGCCACCGGAAAGTTTATGGCTAAATAGTTAACATCAGAACCAGGAGAAGTCAGATCCTCGGATCTTCCGGTCCTCAGCTCTGAACACCTGGCAGAGCTGTCAGACCCTGAAAACAGTTCCTGGGACCTGGGTCCTTACTAGGACCTATTTTTCTCTTCTTTCCATCCCAAGGGCCTTTCTTCCAGAAGAGAATGCCTTGCTTATTTAAAACAAAAATAGCCTTTACAGTAGAAGTATGTCCAGAAACCTAACTTGTCATCTTAGTCACTGCTCTCTTACGTTTTCTCTGTAGACCTGAAACGTGCATATTATATTTCTCTGGAAAAAAAAAAAACTCTGAGCTCTTAACAATTGGTCTCTGAGTTGGAAAGTCTTTTTCGAGGTAGAATATCCACAGTCCCAAACACACACACACACACACATGCACGCACCACTCCCCACATCCAGGTCAGGAATGGGCAGAAGGCCATCTCATGCCACAGGCAGGGCCACCTAGCTAAGTAGGTGGCAGGACCCCACATGGCACTGAGAATTCTCAAATCTGCAGGAACCTGATCTGAACTCTTGTGAAATGCCCTCTCACCAGCTTTCCATTCCTTCTTCTAAATAGTTTCTGCTTAGGAAGAGCCAGGTGGGCTTTCTTTCCTTGGTATGGGAAGAAAAGTTGAGTTGAGAGACCTGATGCTTTCAAATCTTCATGGTATGGCAGGGATCTCGGAAGAAATAGATGGTGGAAGAAGAGAACAAAGGTAGCGGAGAGGCTGGCCAGCTCCTTTTCCACGGCTGTCAGTAATCCCACCAGAACGTAGAAATCACATGCTATGTCCTAAGATGTGCAGACTTTTCGTTAGTCCAAGTTCTGGGCTTCCAGAGACTGTGTGTCCAGTGCAGAAGAAGGAAGAACAATATGGAACAGTAATAAGCATGACTTGATTCTCTTTCTCTTGTAGAAAACAAAGTGGAGGTAGATATAACTGTGCAGGTTGCTGACACTCTGGATTCTTAGACCTTTTCTATGAAATGCAACTAGAAGTTTAAATAACAACAGCACAGGATAAACTTGACTTGAAATTGCGTAGTCTTTGGCTGAGATGCAGTGATTTTAGCTTCCTGCATGTAAACCAACCGAGCCTTGATGCTGTAAGATGATGGGACGCCGGTGGGAGGGCGTTGGAGGAAAATGAAGGGATATCAATGAAACTTTCTATAGCTCTTCCGGGCAGCCAAGATTTTAGGTGATCGTATGTCAAATTGACTTCTCAGGCAATTCATCTGAGAATTTTATCTACACCCCTCACCAAAAAAATCAGTTTTGTTTGAATGGGTTTGGATGGCTAGCTGCTTTGGGGGCCGTCAGTCCGTGAGGAGTGGGTGCCTCCTTGGGAAAGCTGAGCAAGTAGTAGGATGACTCATGTTTAGTAAGTGCCCTGTGGGCATGGTTTGGGGTGTCTCCACCCACACGAGTAATCTTTTCACAGATTCTGGAGAGTTCTTTAGCCAGATAAAACGATTCTGTGATGGATCTTTATTTTTGCAGATACTTTATTTCGACCTCTTCATCAGCTCCCTTATTTTATGGCATACAAGTGCTTATAAGTGCTCACAAAGTCTCAGGATTAATCATTACAAATGAAATCCCATCTCTTACCAATAAAACAAAAGTGAAAACGTAGGGCTGTGTTGTTAGTTTGAGAAATCTGTTTATTACGGTTGTTGGAACTAAACATGTTCATTTATAATGAAAAAAAGTGGGGGCAGAGATAACCCTACCTACTCCATCCTGTGTAGCTACAGGCAGGCATGTAAAATCAGAGTTTTTACAGGAAAACCCACATCCCAGATTTTCCCTTACAGTCTCAGGACAGACTTCCAGCCTCTCTCAAAAGATCTAGCTGGGGCTTCCCTGGTGGCGCAGTGGTTGCGCGTCCGCCTGCCGATGCAGGGGAACCGGGTCCGCGCCCCGGTCTGGGAGGATCCCACATGCCGCGGAGCGGC
>NC_041225.1:17946201-17959720 GCF_002837175.3 Physeter macrocephalus | reverse complement strand
GAAAAAAAAAAAAAAAAAAAAGATCTAGCTGGAGAAGAACATGTTTATGCTCATAGATACAGGCACCTGGTCTAAATCCCCTCGTTGTTGGGAGGCTAGTGAATTACCTGAGTCAGTTTGTCCAGAGCTGTAAGCGTTCAGTCTACAAGGGTCCCACCTGGGAGACTCACCCAGCAAAGAGCTGAGGGTGGGACCTGAGCCCGCCAAGGCCCCACTGGGGAATCTAGGGCTGCACTGCCCAGTCCAGGAGCCACCAGGCACAGGCAGCTGTCGAGGCGTGGAGAGTCTGGACCGAGATGGCTGTTAGTGTAAGATACACACCGGATTTCAGACACTTCATACCAAGGGGAAAAAAAGTAAAAGGTCTAGGAACTAGACATCTAGTAACTAGACGTAGTAACTTTGTATTGATTGCACGATGATATTTAGGGTGTATTGGCTCAAATAAAATATATTATTAACATCACACCATTTCTTTTTACTTTTTTAGCACAACTACTAGAAGTCTTTTAACAACCTAGGTGGCTCGCATGATATTTCTACTAGACAGCGCTGTTGTAGATAGAGAACGGACCTGCACGTGGGGTGGCCAAGGAGGGGACTGACAGAAAACAATGCAAACAGTGTCAGACTGGGTGGCTAGGCGTTCCTGTTCTTGCGGGCCCCTGGCTGCCGCACTGGCTTCTTCTCCCCGGCTTCGTTGCATACCTTCAGCCTCCATCCCGCACCAGCCTGCTGGGCCCCGTCCTCGCCCTTTGCCCGCCTCTGGGATTTGCCCCACAGTCCAGACACCCTGCCTTCCATGGAGCTGAGCAGTTCCTCTGTCTGACCCGTCCCCGGACGCCTCTCCAGGCGATCAGCAAAACATAAGAGTCTTTGGTCAGCAAGACCCATCCTCCTTAGAAGGCTTTCCTTAAAATATCAACCCACAATCTCTCTCCCTCAATTCATAAATTGTGAAAGCCCTGAACACCTGAAGTTTGTAAGAACTCATTTGGTAGAACTGACTGAAAGTGATGTATAGCTTTGATCCACTTCCCTTGATTGTCTATTCATTAGACTGCCCAGACCCTGCCTGGCGTGGTGTATGGTGTGTGGTGTAGGCATCAGTTTACCTTCCTAAAATACAAAAGTTCTGAATCCCAAAACACATCCAGACCTGAGGGTTTCAGGTAAGGACTGTGGACCTGAAGCAACTTTTCCCTCCCTTAAAACCTGGCTTGGCTCTCCCTGTCTTCCATCAAGTCTCCCTTAAAGATCATCTTTCTGAAAGATGGATCTAAGCAGGTCATTGTCCTGCTTTTAGTCCTTTTAAGGATGCCCACAGCCTCCAGGACCAGGTTCCAGCACCTTCACAGGTGTCCAGGCTCCTCATCAGCAGGTATTTATCACCTGCTACAGGCTTGGTCCTCAGACAGGGACTGAGGGGACTCAAAAGACACTTGAAATACAGTCTCTGACCTCAAAGCAGGGGAGGTGAAGGATTAAGTGCACAGGTGAATGAAACTGGCTCCAAGTGCAGGCAGAATAAGAGAAGCAAGAGGGCAGAGCAGCCAGCACAGGCTCCCAGGTCCGGGGCATACGGAAGAGGCAGGCGGGGCTGGGCAGGTGCAGGATGGAGGTGAGGGGGCAGGAGAGGGAAGGAAAGGGGGTGCAGTTTCCCAGTCCCTCACCTGGATGTCTGTCCTCTCCAGATACTTAATGAGGCTTGGCCTGTTGCCTGCCTTTCCAGGAGGCCCAAGGGATACCCTAAGGGTGCCGCCTTCTAGAATTAAATGAGTTCCCTGTGTTTTGTCATTTGAACTGATTCCTTAGAGCCACATCACCAGATGTTGAAGTTCATTACTTCCATCCTTGTGTCAGTTAAGAAAGCTGATTGGAGCATACTGAGCCCAAGTTTAATCTGCCAGCTTGATTTCCTGCCCTCCATCACCTCTGGTTTACATGTCAAGTTGCCAGAAGAATTAGTGGTGGCTCTTTCATACCCTGCAATTCGGTTCCTATTTATTGAAGCCCTATTGTATACAGGGCTCTGAGCCTACACTGATACAAGCCCTCATATTTATTCTGTGCTGTAAAATTTGCAGAATACTTTTGTCTACATTATCTTATTCAATTCCCCAATAGTCCTTTAAAGTTGAGAGGATATGTACTATTCATTCTCAATTTACATTGAGAAGTGGAGACCCGAAAAGGCTGAATAATTTACTCAGGGCCATAGCGCTAGTTAGTGACAAAGTTAGAAGTCAGAAATTAACTCCAGACCCAGCGCTTTTTCCCATACAGGTGTCAGCCACTTCCTGTCCATGCCGTACATATTGTGAGTACACGTGTTGGACATTTGAAGGTCATTGAGGAGGTATGGAGGCCTGCCCACTGCTAGCCCAGAAATGTGACTTTTCTTATTATTTGCCAAAGCAGTGTTGGCAACATTCAGCCTCTTTCCCTAATACATCTTGACAGTTAGGCTAAAAATCTAAATGATACCCCAGACTTGTGAAGGAAAGGTTGACCCAACCATGCGAAATGGCAGAATGGAGCCAGGGTGGCGGCAAATAAATTATGAGAACTGTAGCAGAAACGACCCAGGGTGCTGGCTCAGTGAGAAGAGCTGCTGTCTTGTAGGGATACGAAAGGGGGATGCAAGGCTTTGGTAGATAAATCCCCGAGATATGAAATTGCAGTATATCTCATAACCAAGTGACAAACTTATTTTTATTAGTTTTTATTGGAGTATAGCTGCTTTACAATGTTGTGTTAGCTTCTGCTGTACAGCAAAGTGAATCAGCTATACATGTACACGTATCCCCTCTTTTGTAGATCTCCTTCCCATTTAGGTCACCACAGAGCATTGAATAGAGTTCCCTGTGCTACACAGTAGGTTCTCCTTATCTATTTTATACATAGTATCAATAGTGTCTATACGTCAGTCCCAATCTCCCAATTCATCCCCCTCCCCCTTCTTGGTAACCATAAGTTTGTTTTCTACATCTGTGACTCTATTTCTGCTTTGCCAATAAGCGATATTATACAATATTTGTTTTTCTCTTTCTGACTTACTTCACTCGACAGTCTCTAGGTCCATCCACATCTCTGCAAATGGCACTATTTCGTTCCTTTTTATGGCGTGATGATGTTTTATTCCTGGGAGTACAGAAGCCTTAGTTCAACATAGCATTTTTCAAATACACCATCCTGAGAGAGTATTTTATTTTCTCCTTTACAGAGGAGGAAATGGACAGTCAGTACCACCACCAGATCACCCAGCTGGTAAAGAACACTAGCAAGTAGAGCTGGAAACTTACCCACTCACACTCAGAGCCCCTGGCTTCCTCTGGGCTGCCAGTGTGACTGACTGCCCAGGGCCCACACTGATGCCACAAGCGCCCCTCTCTTTACACCTGCTGCCTGACCAATGTGGTAAGAGCAGCCAGACGGGTCATCCTTCAGAACTTGACCTTGAGGCCACAAAATCCTTTGAAAGCCTAAAGTACCCATCTCTAATTTCTTGGCTGAGAGTTCTGAAAGGCATGTATTTACACAGTGAAAAGGCTAGAGATTTTATGTAGGATACCTTAACACTGGAAATAATGATGGGAAAAGAAAGAAGTGTTTTGAGTGCTTTACTTATTACCAACCTGAATATAAATAAGGCACCAAAAATCGCTGGCTTTCATGTTCATTCTTTAAAAAAAAAAAAAAGTGGCTTTATTTTTGAATAACAAGGGAAAGGTAGAAGGAAGTACTTGGTGTCACAGGATAAAAAAAAAAGTCATTTCCCTGTTATCAAGGAACAAGCAATAAACCTAGGACGTATAAAACTGCAGGATCCAGGAGGCAATGCCATTTCTGTAATATCCACTCACTCTTTAATTTTTCTTTGGTTGAAGTCACCCTGGCTTCTAAAAAAAAAAAAAGCATAAGTGTTTTCCTTTAATAGAAAAAATTTAGAATTACCATAATTCCCAGGTAAGAAATCCTCGGCTCTTTCCATATGAAAATTAGATTTGGGCACAGCCGGTTTTCGCAATATCTGAGAGTAGAAGGAAGGTTTATTTCCAAGAATCTGACTGAAATGTACACAGAGAAAAATAAAATTTTCTTGCAGAATCACATTTAAAGATACCCATTTGGGGTAATAATCTTAACGTTCCTATCAATTAATACTGACTTGAGTTGAAGTTAGAATGGAATTCTCATCTTGACATCATTTTATCCCCCTTCTCTTATTCCATCACCTGGCTGTTTCCTCTGTAACCACACAGCAGTCTGTTCCCTTCCATTTGGTTCAGTTGGGAATCTGTTCATTTGTTAAGTTCCTCCTCTGCTGCGGGCCCCACCCTCAGCACTGGACGTGACAAAATAAATCTGGGAAAATGGCACGGCCCCTGCTCAAATGACATTGACCCTGCGGGAGTGGGGTGGAACGGAGAGGGGTGTATCCAGAGGGGCTTAGAGCCCCACGTGACAGCAGCAGCTCCAGCCTCAGGAAGCTTGGACATTGAGTCTCCTCACACTGCATTTGACCTGGTACCCAACCACCTGACTGGTCCAAAGGACGCCAGAGGAGTTTCATGCATCATCTCGGTCCTTCAGAGTCTAGAGGAGGAAGGGAGACCCCTGGCGCCCAGCCAAGACATCGGGTCCATGATGGGGCTGAGCGAAGAGCGGAGATCAGAGAAGGTGGATTGTCTGGTGGGCTTCCTAGAGGAGCGATTCTGGGGATGGACGTACTCAAAGGTGTGTACGATTCAAATTGCAGAGGAATGAGGCCAGGCTGCAGGTGAGGATGCAGCGCCCAGCACTGCAGGATCTGGCTTGCTGCTTCTCCTCTCCTCTCTTCGAAAACTCCTCTGGGGCCTCCATCAGCCCATCCTCCTGCTGCTACCTGCACCTCCCAGGCACAGCCCTCACCTCCATCCACCATAAACGGATAACCTTTTCCCAACCCTTGCTGCTGTTAATAAGACAGTTGAGCAAGAATAGAAAACAGTGCTGCTGAAGAGGGGACCAAGACCAAGGGACCAGCAGAATTCACTGTCCTGTTCCCCTGACCACAGGGGCCGCCCAGGCTGATGGGCGACCTCTGCAGAGGCCAACACCAGATTTAGCAGCTGGGGCTTTGTTGTGCCTTGGGCCTCAGTCCTGCCGGGGAGAGAGTTAGCGGTGCTCTGGATTCGGCGGGAGGCAGCCTCAACCCAGACTGGGAGGACATGGGCCAGGGAAGCAGCAACCCTCCGTGGCCTTCAGCAAAGCTGCTCTGACCTTGCCACTCCGGCCAGCTCAGCCAGAGCCTTGGGGGATGATGACCCGTCACTGCTCCCAAGGAGAAGGCGAGAAGGCTCTCCCGAAACATCCTTAAAGGAGTCAGAGTTTTAGATAACATTAATTCCATGTTAATTACTAAGTTAATTTCATGAACTTAGCCCTTCCTTGGGCCCTGATCCCTAAGTAAATATCCTCCTGAAACATGACCTCTCTGAGAATGAATTTCTACCTTTTATCTAACAGCCCTTGTTCTGGGGAGCTTTTCCCTTAAGTTCAGTTTCCTCCTAACCTTGCAGGACTGTCCCGCGTGCATTGTCACAGTGCTGTTTTCCTGTGGAGGACTGAGTGGCTGGTGAGACGTTTGAGGCCCCTGCCCTCCTGCACAGGCTCTCCTCTGCAGAAAGGGTTGGGATGTCAGCAACAATAGCAGTTTATCAACCACTGGCCTCCATGGTCACCAAAGCCTCTAAAATCCCTTTCCAGAGGATTTCTCTGGTGCACGAGCTCATTCCCGGCCTGAGTCCTTTGACTGTGGTTTTGGGTGAAGGTCTTTGGGGAAGGCAGCTCAGAGGAAGCAGGGAAACGCTCTGGTTTGGACACGGTGGGGCGACTGGGGGCAAGGGCCAAGAGCGTTGCATCACCAGATACTCCACAATAACGCCCTCCCCCGGACCGCAGGCCGCAGGACTTCCGAGGGCACACACGTCTCAGGTGGAGCTTTGTGATGGTGTCTGTATCTTTCATGAAGATCATTTGGGTGCAGGTACATTGAAAGATCCCACACGGAGCTCTCAGCGTACCCGTGAGGCTAAATCTCCCGGGAACCCAGACTCAGCTGGGAGGACGGAGCCGTGACGGGTCACAGTCTGGGTTGGAGATCAGCCTCGGGAATCCAGCGGGTTGAGATTTCTCTGAAACGGAGTGCAGTGCAGGTGGGAGGGAGGAAAATCTGGTTAAGATGGTCTGGTGAGGAGGGAGAAAGGGCAGTGAGGGGGCTCTCACAGGGCTCAGTAGCACCTGCTTCGCCTCAGCTTTCTGAGGGCCTGGTCCTCTAGGCCGCAGACAAGGTCAGGGCAAAGTAGGGGTGAGTCCTGTTAACACCCGCCTTTGTGCCTGCCTCCTGGACATTCAGCTGGAAACACACCCAGTTTGCTTGACACCGCACAGCAGCCAGCGTCTGCATCCTTCCCGGATCACCCCTCCTGGCGCCCCCAGCTCCTGCCTCTCCACCAAGAAAACCGAAAAGGAAGTGCACCGCACCTGCGGAGAAACCCTTCAAAACACAAATGAATTCTCCCTTTTTAAAAAAAAAAAAAAAAAGATATTGTAGTAAGATACCTCAACCAAAATGTATTTGTCAAATGCCAAACTCTTGCTTGGAAAAGATCTGGATAAAAAGTAGCATATGCTATCTTGTCATCTCCTCCAGGAGTTCTGACAGCAGCATGTGGGCGTCCAGTCTTGCAACTTTTCTTGCATAAGCGACCGCACAGCCGGAGGAGGCCCGGGGTTCTCAGCAGTTTCTGTGTGAGCTCTTCCCGCTGTCGGTCTGACTCTAGAGCAGACGGACGTGCACTTGTTGAAGTAAAAGGCAGTGAGCTTTAAAATGTATAATTGTTACCAAGTGTCTTCTTTTTTAAATAAGCTTTTATATAACTTAGTTGGAGCTCATTGTTTTTCAGCTCACTAAAGGTATATAGGTATATTGTAAGTGTATTCCACCCCGTTTGGGGTCAAGGATCAGGTTTTTCTGTGCACAGTTACAGGTCTTGTCTCTCAGTTTGAAGGGGTGGGTGCTGATGTTTTTTCAGTTATACAAATACCTGTGCCCCCAAGCACTGGTGACACAGAAAGGAGTGAGGCCAGACATTTCCCTCAAGGAGCCCATGATTCGGGTAGGTGAGACAGACTTGAAGACAAATACTTACAATATAGGGTGGCAAATGCACCGACAGACATGTGTACAGAGGAGGGTAATGAGATAAGGTCACTGAGCATCAAGATGTGCCCCCTGGGGTGGCCTTTGAAAGGTAATAGATGAAAACAGGGAGCAGAAAGAGGGGCGCTCAGGCAGGAGGGGAAGCCCTGGCTGACACTCAGAGAAGCAGAACCGTAAATAGTTTGCGCTCTTCCAGAACTGAGTTCAAGGGCCAGGGCAGGGGAGCAACTGCAGTCAGCTGAGGCCAGGCCGTGAGGAGGCTTGTGTGCCTTAAGAAGCAGCAGGCACCGTGAAGTTAGATTTTAGATGGGCTGAAGCGAGGTGGGAAATCGAATCTGGAGGCAGGACTGGAGAGAGGAGGGAGGGAATAAGCTATTCCAGTGAGAACTGGAGTGTGGGAAGGGGTGAGGGCATGATAAGGGATAAAGAAAGATGGGTTCAAGAGAAAGCTGAAGAAATTGGACAGACACCCCGAGGAGTTTTGTTGTCCGTAAGGAGGAGAGAAGGGAAGTCAAAAACCACGTGCAGGTGACCAGGTGGATACAGAATTCAGCAGTGAGTGTTGGATTTTAGGTGGGGAGGTAGTGGGACCTGGTTTGGGGCGGCACATCAAGGTGGAGGCACGTCCAAGTGGAGATGAACTTAGTTGCTCAACAAACATTTACTGTGTGGTTATTCTATGCCAGGCATTTGACTAGATTCTCAAGGTGCCCATTGACATAAAATGTGGGCTCTAGCCACCGGGAAACCACAGTACAGAGATGCACTTGGCCCTGTAGAGCTGGCAGGAGGAAGACGAAGTCATGGTGGTCTCCTTGGGAGCAGATGAAGAGATGAGAGGGTGCAGAAGACCAGAGAACTGAGGGCAGGATCCTAGGATAGCATCAGCTTCTGAGCGGTGGCCAGAAGAGGTGGATTCATCCAAGGTAGTTTGAAGTCAAAGATAAAGAGACCCTTGAGAGGCCAGAGAGCCGTGCAAGGAACATTGCAAGGAAGGAGTGTCACGTAAATGGCACATAAATCAGTGACTAAGAAAGACGAAGAAACAAAGATGTCCGTTTGATTCGGCAGTTCAGTGTCCCTGACACCCTTAGTCGGGATGTGTGCATGTGCAGTTCTCTGCCATTTGGAAAAAAATTCTACTCTTGCCGGTCAAGGATGTGAATGCTTTGTTAGGACTTGCAGTGTCTGGCCAGAATTTAACCACTTTGCACAGGTAACGACAAGCCTTTCCTTTGTGCCTGTTGCTGCCACTGGCAACACATTGCAGCTCCACCCCTTAGCTGTATCTGTAGACTTCAGTCTTGGCCTTTTTTTTTTTAATCTTTACATACTTTTCCCCTTCCTTTATGGGCTTTGGTTCTGTTCCTTTTTTTTTTTTGATGGAAGTATAGTTGATGTACAATGTTATATAAGTTACAGGTGTACAATACAGTGATTCACAATTTTGAAAGGTTGTATTCCATTTACAGTTATTATAAAATATTTGCTACATTCCCCATGTTGTACAATGTATTCGTGTAGCTTATTTTATACCTAAGAGTTTGTAGGTGACTAAGAAACAGCTGACTACTATTGGATTCTAATGTAGAAAGTAAACATACAAGAGTTCCTACTGATATAAAAAAATGAGTAAATAAATAAATGGGGGCAACTGGGTCCCCGTACATCGTCCCCCCCCAAATGTCCCGTACAGAATTTTCCAGATAATTCATGTACGTACTGCCCCCTCAAGGAGGTGGAACATAACTCTCCATCCTTAAGTGTGGGCTGTCTTAATGGCTTCCACCTGCAGCCTAGAAGGGGTAAGAAGAGTAAGGTCTCAGCACAGGAGCCAGAGCAGTACAGCCTCAGCCCGGTGATAAGTCACATGCGTAACAAGCACCTGCGATGATGCGATGAGAAGGCCCTTCATCCCCTCCCCCAAACCATAACCTCAGTCTCATCATGAGAAGAACAACAAACAGCCCCATGAAGGATCCTTCCCCAAAATGCATTGCCGACACTCCGCAAAATGGTCAAGGTCATCAAAAACAAGGCACGTCTGAGAAACTCACAGCCGCAGATAGGAACCTAGGGAGACATGACAACCGAGTGATCTCATCCTGGACAGAAGAAGGTCAGGTGAAAACTAAAGAAATTGGGACGAAGTGTGGACTTTGGTCAATAATAACGTCTCGATACCGGTTTATTAGTTGTGATAAATGGATCACACTGATGGAAGATCTTAACAGCAGGGGAGACTGGGTCCTGAGCTTCCAAGAGCTCCCTGTATTATCTTGGTACCGTTTCTGTAAATCTAAAACTAGTATAAACGTTTGTTTAAAAATAACAATGGCTGACTATTACTGGCCTGAGTTTTCCCACTGAGCCCCGTGCTTTCATGCCCTGTCGGCTGGACCTCACCCAGGAGGAGGCTGCCACCTCTCCCTTCTGTAGGCCGCTGGGAGCCGGCCTCGCGGCTTGAAGTTCGTCCCCGCGGAATTCACAGAACGCTCCCTCTGTTCTTGACTTGAAGTTGCGTGTCTCTTCCATCCCCCACCTAGTTAATCCGAGGATCCAGTACTCCTCCTACCGCATCCAGCCCCTTGCTGTACGGGAGCAAGGTGTTCCCTGGCCTGAGACTAGCCGATTCAAATCAACAAATACTCACAAAGTACCTCCTGTGGCCCATTTAGCTGCTTGCTATTAAAAACGGCTATGTGGGTCTCAGTGATGAAAATGCAGCAGAAGCCAGGGGTGAATTTCTGGTAGGAAGATATCTTTGGGCCATATAGAAAGTGACATTCCTTGTTTGTTCTGAGTTTCATGTCACATCCTTACTGCATCAGGGGAATCTAGGAGCACTCTTTCAGAGATCCCGGGACAGTTTGTTGTCTGGATAAGAAAATCCTGTAAGCCTGAGCTCCTTTATTAGGCTGGAGCTCTGTGAGCTTGGGAACCACTTCTTATTTGTCCTGGCCTGCCATCCACTAGCACAGTGCCTGACACATGTAGGCTACCAATAAAATTTTACTTAAATAATTAACATCACTACAGGTGATGCAGGCTGCCGCTATGCTGTTATTCCAGAACAAGATAGGCTCCCGGTTATAGGGGCACATTAGGGGCAGTGCTGCCTGGCCAGGGTTAGACACTGTCTCATCTCTGTCAGGCCCTCACCAGGGCTCCTCGTCAAGAATGCCCACTCTTTTCTGTGTTAACTGTGCCGTAAGGCTGGTTGAAAGTAAAATGGTTCATCCAAGGGCCTGGCACTGTACCTGAAAACTTTACTATTACCTTCACACCTTTAGGATGTTTTCTGGTGTTATTTGGGGAGGCTTTTGTTGTTTTCTATTTTTCTGTTTCTTCTCTTTTTAGCTGTGAGAAGTCATCACAGATCACAAGCGCCTGGGAAACTGTTAGAAGGGGTGCATTCTGGCCAACCTGCACCATGCAGTGTGTCTAGGTCACAGCCGCTTCCAAGGGTGTGGGCTACAGAGGAAGATCATTTTAGCAGGTGGGCAGGAAAGGAGACGCATTCTAGACCGTGGTTAGGGGCCAGGCAGGGGCAGGGGGTGCTCCAGTGCCCGTGTAAGAAAGGAATCTGGGTGAAAGCATAGCCCTGGAGTGGGGGAGCACCCCTGAAAAGGTAGGGGTTTTCAGAGATAAGAGTCACCTACTTCACAGTGTTGTCTAGTGTTGATCCGGAGATCAATTGATTTTCTGCCATTTTAATGAAAGCCTATGTACCAAGAGTCTTGACTCATCTAAAATTGGAAAATCAAGAAGTCTGCATTGGTCATGGATCCCATCTCTTTTCAGCCCTCCTCTCCTGTCCTCCATCAATGAATAGACCCAGTTAGGCAGGATTTAGCCATGAGTCCCAGTATAGTAACTAAATTTATCATGATTAGTACTGATTATTTTCTTAAGCAGCAAGTAGAAGAGCACTCTTTTGAAGTCAAATTCTGTCTCAAAAGTATGCACTCGCACTTAAAATTTTTCATTGAATTACTTTTCTTTGCACTTGAGATTCCCTTCTGCCAACTGAAAATCAAGCGCAGGCAGACCTCAGAGATACTCTAGGTTGGGTTCCAGACCACAGCATTAAAGCAAATGTCGTAGGAGAGTGAGTCACACAAATTTTTTGGTTTTACAGTACATATAAAAATTATGTTTGCACTATGCTATAGTCTATTAAGTGTGCAATAGCATTATGTCTAAAAAACAATGTACATACCTTAATTTAAAAATACTTTATGGCTAAAAAAATGCTAACCATCATCTGAGCCTTCAGTGAATCAGAGCAGTAAAACATCAAAGATTACTAATCACAGGTCACCATAACAAATATAATAATAATGAAAAAGTTTGAAATATTACAAGAATTACCAAAATGTGACACAGAGACGTGAAGTGAGAAAATGCTGTTGGAAAAATGGCACCGACAGACCTGCTTAACGCAGGGTTGCCACCAACATTCAATTTGTAAAAAACACGCTTATCTGCAAAGCGCACTAAAGAGAGGTGCAGTAAAACGAGGTCTGCTATAGATGAATACATAAAAAGTTGGATAGGCAGCAAACAACTTGATTCTGCAAGTTTACTCTTCTTTACTTAAACCCAAAATATACCTGATCTAAAACCATGAGGAAATGCTAAAGCTTTCCTGCAGAGTGGCCTGACCAATGCTGGTGTTAGTTTGGGGTATAAAGCAAAGTGATTCGGTTATACATATATATATTCTCTTTCATATTCTTTCCCATTATGGTTTATTACAGGAAATTGAATATAGTTCCCTGTGCTCTACAGTAGGACCTTGTTTTTTATCCATTCCATGTATAATAGTTTGTCTCTGCTAATCCCAGACTCCTAATTTAGCCCTCCCTCGCCTCCATCCCCTTGGCAACCACAAGTCTGTTCTCTATGTCTGTGAGTCTGTTTCTGTTTTGTAAATAAGTTCATGTGTGTCATATTTTAGATTCACAGATAAGTGATATCATATGGTATTTCTCTTTCTCTGTCTGACTTACTTCACTTAGTATGACCATCTCTAGGTCCAACCATGCTGCTGCAAATTATTAGATTCTACATATAAGTGATATCATATGGTATTTGTCTTTCTCTTTCTGACTTACTTCACTTAGTATGATCATCTCTAGGTCCATCTGTGTTGCTGTAAGTGGCATTATTTCATTCTCTTTTTTTTTTTTTGACTATGCCACCTGAAAATTAGAACATTTCATATATTGACCTAATTTTCAAACCTATTCACTGTAAAAAAGAAAAAGTGGTGAACTAGTCTTGGTGGTGTGTGTGTGTGTGTGTGTGTGTGTATATATATATGTGTGTGTATGTATATATATAAGTGTATATATATATATATACACATATATGTGAGATCTTTAAAAAAATTTTATTGGAGTATGGTTGCTTTACAGTGTTTTGTTTCTGCTGTACAGCAAAATGAATCAGCTATACATACACATGTATCCCCTCTGAGATTTCTTTTTTAATTGAGGTTATCTGACTTACATATTCAGACCACCTGGATTAGTTTTATAGTGACTACTTCTAGAAGCATCAGAGATAACATGCAAAGTACTACAAAAATGGTAGCATTAAAGGTGAATTCACGGAAATGCCTTGGTTTGAGGATCAAATACCAATCTCCCAGTTCAATGAATAGCTAATAGGATGCTTTTTCTTTAACATGGAACATAAATGGCTTTTCCTTCTCTTTACATTTAAGTGATCCGCTTATTATGTTTGTGGCAGAGAGGGTGAGTGGATTCATATAGAAGCCTGCGTCTAGGCGTAGGCAGCTGAAAGTCCTGAGGGCATATGTTCCAGAGATGGACAGCTCGGTGGTGGAGCACTGGCTGGACCCCTGCAGTATCCGGTTCCAGCTTGGTTCTGCCCATAATCACAGGAGCCAGAATGGTCATCTTGGTCCACACAACATAGGAGGTTAACATTCCATAAGTCTCAAAATGACCTATGGATACCCTGAACAGAGAGGCAGTGGCTTCTTTCCCTCAAGACTTAATGGGAATGGAATATTACTCAGCCTTAAAAAGAAGAATGAAATTGAGTTATTCGTAGTGAGGTGGATGGACCTAGAGTCTGTCATACAGAGTGAAGTAAGTCAGAAAGAGAAAAACAAATACCGTATGCTAACACATATGTATGGAATCTAAAGAGAAAAAAAAATGGTTATGAAGAACCTAGGGGTGGGACAGGAATAAAGACGCAGACATAGAGAATGGACTTGAGGACACGGGGAGTGGGAAGGGTAAGCTGGGACAAAGTGAGAGAGTGGCATGGACA
>NC_041225.1:17940245-17946186 GCF_002837175.3 Physeter macrocephalus | reverse complement strand
GGCACAGGGAGATCAGCTCGGTGCTTTGTGACCACCTAGAGGGGTGGGATAGGGAGGGTGGGAGGGAGTCTCAAGAGGGAGGGGATATGGGGATATATGTACATGTATAGCTGATTCACTATGTTATACAGCAGAAACTAACACACCATTGTGAAGCAATTATACTCCAATAAAGATGTGTAAGAAAGAAAAAAAAAAGACTTAATGGGGCAGGAACAACTCAATGAACTAAAGTGGAGAAAGCTTTAATTAGAGAAACTTAGGAACTGTTGACTTCCAAGGTAGAACAGGTACTTCTCCCCCTCCAGTTAGTACTGAGTTAGCTTGGAGAGTGGACTTTGTCCTTCACATGACTCTGTACCCTGGGAAGGACATTGGGGAACTAATATTTGAGGACTATACAGGTGTTTCAAAGACTCGAGAATAAAACCTATGAGGAAAGAAAACAAGGGGCCAGGATTTTCTGACAAGGAAAGAAGATGGGGATCTGTACTCTCACTTTTTATCACTTCACTAGGCTTACTTATCTGTCTTTCCCTTCAATAAACAGTGAGCCATGTGAAGGCAAAGACTTTTCAACCTTCTATCTCGAGCATCTAGAATGTACCTCGTTCACTGGTGGTGGTCAATAAATTAAGTTTATGTTCTCTGTTAGAAAAAGTGAAATGGACTTAAGTTATAGCCTGGTGGTTGTTACAAGATGGAATGGGTAGTAAAATTCCAGTACTAATGTTGAATATTGAGTAATTCCTGTGTATCAGCCACTGTGTAAAATGTTTTATGCATTTTCCCCCATATAATTCCCACATTCCTTGGGGGAAACACTCTTATTTGTCTGTTTTAAAGATGAGGAAACTGAGAGAGCGACTCTGAGTTCTTTGCACAGGACACACAGCTAGTATGTGGCAGAGCCGGGTATGAATCCATCAATCAGGCTTTCTGACTGCAGAGCTCAGGCTCTTAATTACTATACCTACCAGTCAGAATTCAATCTGGAAAAGAGAAACCACTCTAGGTGTTTTAATAGGAGGGGACTTAACATAGGGCATGAATGCCTTCCAAGTCCATCAGGAGGGCTAGGGAATCTAAGGTCAGCGGGCCAACGGGAATTCAGTGATTAGTTCAGGAAATCAGTAAATGCCAGAATTGCAGAGGACTGCTAACAGACATCTCAGCATCTACAGGTTTTATTCCCAGAAGGATGCCTGGAAGCCTCTGGCAGAACCTCACATCTGCCACCTGCTGAAGCTTACACACCTGCTTCCACTGCCCCGGTACAACGATGGCTTCTGTGACCCTTCAGCCTTCCAAACCCTATGGGGGTGCCTCTCATTGGCAACATCTAACTCAGAACCCTGCAGGCAGGCATGTGGGAAATGTAGTTCGCAGTCTTCTAGCCCCTGTGAAACAGGGTAGTGCTCCAAAGGGAGAAATGATGCTGAGATGTCCACAGATAACCTTGCACACTGTGCTGTACTGTCTTGAAGAAACCTTGGGGACTTCTCCAGAGAACTTGGAAGGCAGGATAACCTATGGTATCTTTTGTATTCCCTCCCAGAGGCTAAAGAACAGGCCAGAAAATGATCTCAGATGCCCTAGCCCGGCCTGTGATTTCTGAAAACAACCACTGAAGAATTCTGAAACACAGAATGATATCTCCTTAACTCATTAGTAAGGATGGGTTTGTGCCTTACCCTAGGTACTCAGGAAGTAACACCCCTCCCCTGGAAGCTTTCATATTCAAATGGAAGGCGGGGGAAAGGTGGAGGCTGTTGAGTTGATACACAATCTTAATACAATGCACTAGTTCTGTACAAAAGCAGATACGATGTGGAGAATTCTATTCTGTGGATTGCAGATGGTTTTAATGAGAAGGCGAAAGTTCACTTGGAATCAGGCAGTGGTTTTCAACCCTGGCTGAATAGTAGATTCATCTGGGATGCTTGTCAGAAATACCGTTGCCTGTGCCCAGTCTAGGACCAATTAAATTAGCATCTCTGGGAAGGAGGCCCACGAATCAGTGTTTAAACACCACGGGTAATGCTGACCTCATCATTGAGAAACGCCTCAGAGGCTTTACAGTTTCCAGTGTGCTTTCACTTTTATTGTCTCATTTGTGTCTCTACTGTCATACCATTTTATTAGCGGACAAACTAAAACTCAAGAGTTCGGGACTTGATCCAGGGAACAGAGCTATTCAAGATATTCAGCTCTGCAGACTGTCCAAGTTCACTCTGCGTTGTATAGCGGTTCCTACGCTTCGCTGTAAATCAGAATCACCTAGGGAGCTTCTAGAACTCTGGAAGCCCAGATCACACCCCAAATCTATTCCATCAGAATATGGGGGTGGGGTGGGAGCCAGGCATCAAGATTTTTCAAAGTTTCCAAGTTATTCCAGTGTGCAGTAAAGTTGAGAAACCACCATGTTAGGCCGTATTCAGGAAACATATGACATGGACGTAGCTCACCATGTGTGTATTTGCTTATTTGGAGATTATGCTGGGTCCTCTTTCCTAACCCTAACAGTTTATCTGTTCAATTAAATCTCTTAATTAGGGGCTGTCTCAGGAATCAACTTGTCAATAACGATAGCCACAGACGTGCAAAAACTGGTATTGTGCCCGCTGTATGTATGAACCTTCTAGATTCAATACATTCTTCCTGTCAAAAGTTATGAATGAAATAAGCAAAGCATTAGTTAGCCAACAGAATTGGCAACCACTTTACTAGTTTACTGGCCGTTAGCATTTGACATCACAGACCGGAGCCTAATCTCCGCAGATCTCGTTTCTCATTCCCCTTGGAGTAGGTACACAGTTCCCTTCGGAAAGGTTCATGCAAAGAAATGCCCATGGTCAAGTCTGTGCAAAGCTTCCCAGTCAAGTTCCCCCAACCTCTCTTCCAGTTCTGCCGAAAAAGGACCATGTTCTTTCACACCCTGTACTTGAATTCATTACGCCTTAGAAACGGAATTCTCTAATACCAGGAACATTAGTTCAGAAGCTAATTCTCTAAAAGTCCTTGTAACGAACAAAGAGAGGAATTTTAAAACCATCTTTGAGGAGCGAGCCTTCCCTATTAAAGTACTCTTTCTAGAGTCCAGCTTGTTTTTGGATAGAAATGATCAAGTCCGTCCAGCCCTCTTTCCCTATAATTCTTTTAGGAGGAAGCAATTTTCAAGTCCGGAGAAAGCTACTTTACAACCGTGGCCTGCAGTGCCCTGAATGGAAAAGACGGAGCATCTTCATATTTTCACAATCACACCAACTGTGTGTGGTGCTTAGAGCTTTCTGGGTAGAAAGAGTCCTGAGATGTTCAGGGAAACTGGGCCCAGCATTCCATTTCTCCCAGACAGAGAGTTCCCTCCAGGTGGCTCAGATCCCCTGTCTAGTTCCCCTTGCAACTGTAATTCCAAGTAAAAAGAACAACAAGCACACTTTTTAAAATACACAACTAAAAAAAAAAAAAAAAAAGCAAAAAACAAAACCAAAAAAACAACCTGGGATATTTCAAATAACTTTAGTGAGATGTGTCTTTACTACATCCAACAGAAGTGGGGACGCGATAAATGAGAGCAAAAAGTGGACAGACTTCCCTTGCCAAGTGGTCAGCGTTTTACAAGGTGTATTTGCAAGGCTGCCCCTGTTGTGTTTTCCGAGGCCATGGCTCCTAAACGCATGGCCCTGAGCGTACCCTTCTGTGGGCCACCTGCAGCTGTGCACCGGTTTCTGCCTTACAGCTGTTTTGTAAGACATCGTGGCGTGCCATGCCATGAGCAGATAGCATCATCAGAATTAGGAGCGAGATGGGTCGTTGACACGTTCAACTGGCTCAGACACAGGCCTTTGGAATCCCTGTCTCCACCAGGAATTGTCGTTGAGGTTGTGTGCTTGCAATCAGTCCTGACCACAGCCTTCCCTTTTTCCCGCTCAGCTCCTCCACACCCTAAGTTACCAGGGCCTTTACCTTCACAGGCTTGTCCAGTGCACCCTGTGAGGCAGGAATCGTAGAGAAGACTGACCCCTGCAAGAGGCAAAGGCGAGCTGCGGGGAGGCGGGGACGTGACACCTTCTGCAGTTGTCAACACCCCTCACCTTCTGCAGAAGCTCTGAGCCCGTGTTGTCCAGTCCAGCAGCCAGTGGCCACACGTGGCTCCTGAGCCCTTGAAATGTGTATGTTGTCACCTTGAAATGCTATGTTGGCTTAAGTATATTGAATATATTGTAATTTTACCTGTTTTTACTTTTTTTTAACGTGGCTATGAGAACACGTTAATGACCTGTTCGGCTTGCGTTGTATCTCCGTGAGACAGTGTGAATGATGGCTGTTCATGCTTTAGCTCAAGCAATTGGAAGTGACCTTGAAAAGGGACACACTAAATATTTACTACCATCCAGGGGCATACCAGTTACTTATCGATGCCAGCAAATTACCCCCAAACTTAGTGGCATTTGTTATCTCATGGTTTCTCTAGGTCAGGAATCTGAGCATGGCTTAGCTGGGTCCTCCGGCCAAGGGTCTCTAGAGAGGCTGCCATCAAGGTGTCAGCCGGGGCTGCAGTCGCTTCAAAGCCTGACTAGGGAAAGATCCATTTCCGAGCTCACATCGCGTGATTGTTGGCCAGACTCGGTTCCTTCCAGTGGTTGGGCTGAGAGCCTCATTCCCTCCTTGGCCACTGGCCAGAGGTCCCCTGAGCTCCCGGCCATGGGGATTTCTCCATACAGCAGCTCCCAACGTGGCAGCTTTCATCATCCAAGCAAACCAGCCAAAGAGCCAAAGAGTATGCATGCCAGCAGGTGGACATCAGCCAATCTCACGAGTGACACGCCATCACTTTGCCCTACTCTGTTCACTAGAAGGAGGTCGCTAGGTCCAGTCACATTCAGGGTGGGGAGGACACAGTACCAGGAGGCTGAGATCATTGGGAGTGTCTTAGAGCTGCCTGCTGCAGCCAGATAACAGGGTCCCGGTGACCTTACATCCGTCCACCAATGCCATGTACTGACTGTAAGGGGTCCAAAGTGCCGTGTTCCCGTTTGCTGGTTAGTGCGTAAAGAAACTCGGAAATCATCTATAAGAAACTACAGACAGTGGTGACTTTGGGGAGAAGAGTGGGAAGTGAGCAGGTAGAGACAGGAGGGGAGGTAGACATTTCCCTGGATTTTTTCTTGCGGGGGGGTATGGCATTGGAACCCTGTGTGTGTATCACTTTTCCAAAAGAAAAGAACGTCATGGGAGTGCAGGACATAACCTACCTCCACCCCCAGGCATGCCATGCTCGGGGGTCCCCTTCCCTGACTCCCTCTGACTTCTTTAGGAGTCTGAGGCCAGCACAGCCCTTCCTCCTCCAGCACTCTGCTCGGGGGCCCGTCCCACCGTATAACAATCACTGGATTCCTTGTCTATGTCCCCTGATAACCCGACGCTCTGAGGGCAGGCACGGAGCCTTTGGAGCTTGTATTCAGTGAGTCAGGCTCAGTTGGTTGAATGAATGAGCCCCTTTCCTTAGCAGATTCGGGGGTGAGAGGAGGGGGACCCTGGTCCTCGCTGGGGTCCTACCCTGTGGGCCAGGGCAAACTGGGAGAGATCTGGGGAGGAGTACACATCCTCAGGGCCCCAGGTCCCCCCACCCATCCACCCAGACCACAGGCCCCAATATGCCCTCAGAGGTGGCTCAAGGGACCATATCACAGGTGATCGGCTTTCAGTAGCTGACTAGAGATGTAATAAACCTCTGCGGGCAGGAGGTGATGGCCTAGCCCAGTGCTTCTCAAAATGTGGCCTCTGGCCGGCAGCCTCTGCATCACCTGGGGACTTACTATAAATGCAAATTTGGGGGCCCCTTGCCACCCCTGGAGGTGGGCCGAGCCACCGGTGTCTTTTTTTTTTTTTTTTTTTTTGTGGTATGCGGGCCTCTCACTGTTGTGGCCTCTCCCGTTGC
>NC_041225.1:17935626-17939965 GCF_002837175.3 Physeter macrocephalus | reverse complement strand
CGGCATGTGGGATCCTCCCAGACCGGGGCGCGAACCCCGTTCCCCTGCATCGGCAGGCGGACGCGCAACCACTGCGCCACCAGGGAAGCCCCCGCCACTGGTGTCTTAACAAGCCCTCAGGTGATACTGCTTCGGCTCTAGTCTGAGAACCGCTGGCCCAGCTTGACTCCCAGGGTGCCTGTGGAGGGAGCTTCCTGCTTCCCTGGGGGCCGGAGGTCAGAGCAGGTGGCCTGCTAAGGCCGCTTTTCTCCGTAAACATTCTCCCACAGCACCTCCAAGTCCTAGGGCAGTCCACCTGCCCCAGAGGACTGATCTGATGAACTTCTCGGTACACTTGGCCGCTAGCGTCTCGTTTTCAGTTACTTGGAAGAATATTTTGTGACTTCGTGCTTTTCTAAATGTGCCTTCTTGGTGGAGCTCGGGGACACATTGTTCCTTAGAAAGAATGAAGGATCCTGCAGACGCAGAGCATTTGAGAGGATGTATACTTCTGGTGCTGTGTGGACCGGAGCCTAGAGGACTTGACGAAGGCTCCTTGGGGGCTCAGCAAATTGCTCTGTTGCTCTGCTCATCATTTAGCATATGTGTCATCTGGTTTTATTTGCAGATGCTGTTAGGAGAAAAGAAAAAGATGAATCTAGTTTTTTTAACTACCCCAAAGCTGTTGGATGTGTGTTTGGGGTCACATTTCACTGTAATAAGGAAGCGTCTAGAAAATACCTAGAGACAATTGATTAGTTTGTAACAGAGGAAAGAACACTTCCCTGGTCTCAAGCCCAGTTGGGGAACTGGCACCGTCTCCCAGTCCAGTCCTCGTGGCCTCCTGGTGCAGGAGCATCGGGGGCCAGTCTATAATAACAGAGATTCACCGGCTGTTGCCTGAGGGCAAGGCTCTCTCCTACACACCATATCACATGCGAAACGTTTCCAGGAGTAGTCAAACATTCTATGTAGCACTCTACCATCTAAAAGCACTGCCATGTCCATTTTCTATTGAATTTTTAGAACAACGATGGGAAATGACTTACCTGACGTACGAGGAAGTAAGCGCTCAAAGAAGTAACCAGACTTCACCCCAGGCTCCTGACTCCAGTGTGGATCTTGACTCAGATTCCAACCTGTCAGTTTTACTTTTATGAGTCGTATCAGCTCAGATCCAGGGAACCCTCTATATCTCCAACAATCTAACTGGACTTTCCACCCATTGGTAAAGGCAGAGAGTCAGAATTCAGAACCACAAGAGGCTGTAGAGGTCATTTTATCCCAGCTTCATTTTAGAGATGTGGAAGTAATATCCAGAGTGAGTGAACAGTTTGCCCAAGTTTACAGAGCTGGTTATGGACAGAACTCAGACTCAAAGCCGGCCAGCCTCATTCCATACTCCACACTCTAGTACCATGGACTGTGTCCTTTTATTAGTGTTGATTTTCACTTTCCTTTGATTTCCATGTATTCTATGTTAATATACTAGATGTGGGACTATTTGGAAAGGCAGTTGCTTGATTGAGATTTTGAAGACACACGTTCATACCATATCTCACCAGGGTTTGACAGGTTTCCTGAATGAGGTTTGACACGTTTCCTGAATGAGGTTGGCTTTTGCGAGGGTCTTAAGTAGCAGGAAATGAGATGCTGTCCCCCAGGGAAAACAGGCCTGTGTCAAGGTCTCAGGTGGACTCATCGTGTAAGCGGAAGAAAAGGACCATTGGAACCTATTGTCCTTAAACAGAAGAGCTACAGGACACCTTCGCCCCCGGGTGAACGTGGCAGAATCAGATCATTTGTGATTTCTTTGACAGTTAGAACCAATCCTAGGAAGAGGGGGTCCAGGAAGAAGATGTGTGTGAACAGAAACCATCTCCCTATGCTCCACGTTGCCTCAAAAGATGTAGATAGGAAACCCGGGTAGGAAAGCATCGGAGCTGGAAACTCTCAGGTCATCTGGACCACCCTTTGTCTCCTTCCTGATTTCTACATTGGCTTCCAGACTAAGTTCCTTCATTTGTGCCTTGGATGCACTACCTCACCAACCCCAGGCTGAGCCTGTCCTAGCCGTCCTGGTTCCCAGTTAACTGGGGAATGGCGCAAGCTAAAATTCTTCTGAACGAATGTGGAGAGGAAGGTGGTCAACTGTTTTTGAAAATAAGCCCAGGCAGATGGTAGCACTGACCCTGACAGAGCAGTGGACTTCAAGAACAATGAAATGAGTTTTATAACTTCTCCTCCTGTGTTCCAAGCAGTGGAGAGGATGGCTTAGGGGATTCCTTCAGAGGGGTGGACTTGCATAACAAATAGGTTTATCATGCACGGCTAATTGTTAGAATAGATATTTGCATATATGAATATGGGGTTTTTTTTAGTAGTACTATCATTTAATCATTGGGTTGTTGTGAGGTTTAAATGAGATGCACTATAGAAAATGTCCTTTTTTTAACATCTTTATTGGAGTATAATTGCTTTACAATGGTGTGTTAGTTTCTGCTGTGTAACAAAGTGAATCAGCTCTACATATACATATATCCCCATATCCCCTCCCTCTTGCGTCTCCCTCCCTACCGAACCCCTCTAGGTGGTCACAAAGCACCGAGCTGATCTCCCTGTGCTATGCAGCTGCTTCCCACTAGCTATCTGTTTTACGTTTGGTAGTGTATACACGTCAATGCCACTCAGTCACTTCGTCCCAGCTTACCCTTCCCCCTCTCCGAGTCCTTAAGTCCATTCTCTATGTCTGCGTCTTTATTCCTGTCCTGCCCCTAGGTTCTTCAGATGAATATGTTTAATGGGGATTCATAAACATTTGCCTTTGGCTTTAAATCTCAAATAGGTGGAGGTCATAGAAGCACCGGCTATAGAAACAAACCTGCAAACCAAACAGCCCATTTAAAAGTGAGATTTTCAAGAAGCCATTAAGACATAGCAAAATGAAATTAACTTTAAAGGACTAAAGGATTCAGATCTGATAAGGGCCCCAAATGACAAGTAATTCCAGGGAAACCCTATTAATGAAAAACTGCTGCTCTGTGAAATGACTGCCATTACATTTGAAGGTAGTTAATGTGCCCGTTTGCGATACCTGTGTAAGATACAGATGAGCCCTAGAAGCAGCTGGCCATCTGTTATGGGTAGGCCATTGTGGACCTCAAAAATATAAGCACCAGGGACTTCCCTGGTGGTGCGGTGGTTAAGAATCTTCCTGCCAATGCAGGGGACATGGGTTCGAGCCCTGGTCCGGGAAGATCCCATATGCTGCAGAGCAACTGAGCCCGTGCGCCACAGCTACTGAGCCTGCGCTCTAGAGCCCACATGCCACGGCTACTGAGCCCGCGTGCCACAACTACTGAAGCCCGCGTGCCAAGAGCCCGTGCTCCGCAACAAGAGAAACCACTGCAGTGAGAAGCCCGCGCACCGCGACAAAGAGTAGCCCCCGCTCGCCACAACTAGCGGAAGCCCGCGTGCAGCAACGAAGACGCAACGCAGCCAAAAATAAATAAATAAATTTATTTTAAAAATATATGTATGTATAAAAGCACCAGCTACAACGTAAAGTTGTCTACTGCTCAATTAAAAAATAGTACACACAGGGAAGCTACCATCATCAAATATTAAAGTTGCAAGGGTTGTATTGAATTCCTCCCTTTTCTGAGGGCCTTACCTTCAGATGAGGCGAGTGGGTTCGTGAGAGCTCGTTATGCCAGACCTTCAGAATTTTAAGGCACTTAAAAATGGCAATGCTGATTTGAATGTAATGTGTGAGAAAAACCTACCCTGGGAGACAGTATGCTTTCCAAAGATAGGTGCCCACCACTGAAAGAACGCAGTAGGAAATTGAGTGTGTAGGTGATTGGGAGTCTGGATGCCAATTCTACTGTTGGTGATGAGGCAGTGTTTTCATTCATCCCTCACTTCCAGAAACAGAGAGGTTCACCCGAGGTGGTCCTTGGCAAACCACAGATGGAAATGTTTGTACTGGGTTCCCCGACCTGAGCTCAGAGGCAAACCTCCACACACCCTTTCCTCTACACAGTTCCCTTGGGACCCTCTGTCCCTGCGTGAAAGCATAAGCGCCTTCAGCCTGTGGCTCATACCTTTTGACCCTTTGTACCAGGTGTTCAGGGGGCATGTTGTAATTTTCCTGGGACAATAATTTTAAGAAACTGTTGTCTACACAGTTCACCAGTGAAAAATGGATAGAATCTGAATCACCTAATTGCATGTGTTTTTTGTGGTTTTTTTTTGTTTTTTTAACATCTTTATTGGAGTATAACTGTTTTACAATAGTGTGTTAGTTTCTCCTTTACAACAAAGTGAATCAGTTATACATATACATATGTTCCCATAT
>NC_041225.1:17920388-17934540 GCF_002837175.3 Physeter macrocephalus | reverse complement strand
AGATTGCTTTTGCTATTTGGGGTCTTTTGTGTTTCCATACAAATTGTGAAATTTTTTTTTCTAGTTCTGTAAAAAATGCTAGTGGTAGTTTGATAGGGAT
The DNA here is from genome assembly GCF_002837175.3 of Physeter macrocephalus. Classification (NCBI taxonomy): domain Eukaryota; kingdom Metazoa; phylum Chordata; class Mammalia; order Artiodactyla; family Physeteridae; genus Physeter; species Physeter macrocephalus. The sequence goes on along the minus strand of NC_041225.1, from coordinate 17,934,440 downwards.
TGCATTGAATCTGTAGATTGCTTTGGGTAGTAGAGTCATTTTCACAATGTTGATTCTTCCAATCCAAGAACATGGTATATTTCTCCACCTATTTGTATCATCTTTAATTTCTTTCATCAGTGTCTTATAGTTTTCTGCATACAAGTTTTTTGTCTCCTTAGGTAGGTTTATTCCTAGATATTTTATTCTTTTTGTTGCAATGGTAAATGGGAGTGTTTTCTTAATTTCACTCTCAGATTTTTCATCATTAGTGTATAAGAATGCCAGAGATTTCTGTGCATTAATTTTGTATCCTGCTACTTTGCCAAATTCATTGATTAGCTCTAGTAGTTTCCTGGTAGCCTCCTTAGGATTCTCTATGTATAATATCATGTCATCTGCAAATAGTGACAGCTTTACTTCTTCTTTTCCTATTTGGATTCCTTTTATTTCTTTTTCTTCTCTGATTGCTGTGGCTAGAACTTCCAAAACTATGTTGAATAAGAGTGGTGAGTGTGGGCAACCTTGTCTTGTTCCTGATCTTAGTGGAAATGGTTTCAGTTTTTCACCATTGAGGACGATGTTGGCTGTGGGTTTGTCATATATGGCCTTTATTATGTTGAGGAAAGTTCCCTCTATGCCTACTTTCTGCAGGGTTTTTATCATGAATGGGTGTTGAATTCTGTCAAAAGCTTTCTCTGCATCTATTGAGATGATCCTATAATTGCACGTTTTAAAAAAAAAAAATCCTGCCTCGGTCCTGTCAGGGTCCCACGTGGTCAGCTGTCTGGTCAGACTCCACCATGAAGTCACCGCCAGGCACTGATGGACGTGCTCTGGACACAACGTGACAGCTCCTCAGGTGCTCGGGGCACGAAGCCCAGGTCTCTCTGTGCCTCTGGCTGCATGTCTGCTCTCTGGCCTTCGTTCGTAGAGTTTGATTTTATTATCTGTTTTATTTCAACGTCCCTGTTGTCCCCAGGCTGTGGGGCCGACCACAGGCTCCCAGGATACGCCCCCTGTGCGCTCAGGCTGGTGGCCATGTTTTCTGTCCGCTGCAGGCATGAACTCACCTCCGATCAATCAACCATGGCAGCAGTTATATCCTAAAATATATCCCCCCCTCCCCGCAACCTCTAGAAAACGTCGTCTTTTCTTCTCAGGATGGCCTGAAAATAGAGCAAATGGCTTAGTTTTAAGGCATTGTTACGGAAACATCTTCTGTCCCAAACTGTTTACGCATGCAGGTTTCGTAAATGCTCCAAGGCACGGCCCTCAGAGGTAAAAGAGGAATACTAATGAAAAAGGAACATGTGTTGAATGTTGGTTCCGCACAAGGTTCTATGCTAAGCTCTTCCCAAGGACTGTGTAATGATTCCCTGGAAAACCCATTGAGGCAGGGCTAGCTGAGTGGCACAGCCAGGGTTCCTCCTAGGCTGTCTGACTCCAGAGTCTGTGCTCAGACCCCCGAGGTCTGCTGCCCCGGCAGCGCCCACCTCGAGGTAGGGTTGAATGAGGTCAGGTCGGACAGGAGCTGGGACACCTAGGAGGGTGCTGCGAGGACACGGTGGGGGGGGCGAGGGACACGGAAGGAGCGTGGCTCTGGGTGGGTGGGCGTCTCCATCGGGAGGAAGGCCTGGTGGTGCTCAGATGGGGGCAGTTAGCGATGCAGAGGTGCGCCAGGGTGCCCTGCGAGTCAGTGTGATGATGAAGCACGGGCCCTGCACTTATGTGCTGATGACCCACCCCAGTCTCCATCCTCACGCCCTCAGCGCTTCAGAGCCTCAGAGTCTTGGCCTGCCTTCCTTTTTCAAAAACAGAGTCAGGTACCCTCCATCTCTGCCCTGTGTCCCAACCAACACTTACTTTGCATTTTCTTTCACTCTTGGTTTAAAACTTTTGTTATTATTATTCTTGTTTAATTTACTTACGCCAGTGTAATTCCTTTTGAAAACAGACAGATGATAAACACGTTGTCAAGCAGGTGAGCTCCGATCCGGGGGCAGACTGCTCCGAGGGTGCCATTTGTGTGTTTCGATGGAGGCAGACACAGCCGTCACCAAATGAGGACAGCTCTCAGGCTCCTAAGTGGTCCAGCTCTTCCGTATTCTGCTCTAACTTCAAATCTTCTTCAGCTCCTCCTCAGGCTCTCTACGGAGCCGCTTTGGTTTTCCCAGCATTAAAAGGGACAAGCACTGCGCTTTGGAATTTGAGTCACGGGGACTCCACTGCGACCAGAATGATGCAGAAGGGCCGGGCGTGTTCTTGGGTGGCCTTGAGACTGAGTCATCTCAGCGCATGCCTGTTGGGGTCTGTTGCAGGAATGTGGTCCCTCGTGCTGGTAGCAGCAGCCTCGCAGGATTACTGTGCGATGCGAATGAGCAGTCAGACTCGGTCTTCCCGTTTTTCCAGGACATTCTAAAGTGTATTGGAGTCTAACTTCTCTCAAAGCCTCTCTTGAATACAGAATGTTTTTACATTTGATCCTTTGTTTTTGGATCTCACACCAGAAACACAATCTTTTTTTTTTTTTTTTTTTTTTTTACATAAGAGAGGTAAATTCAGTGATAATTTCTATTCCCAAAGCGAGGTGGATCTCTGACTGCTTTTCTTCTGGCAAGGATGACAAGGAGCGGAGTCTCACTATAGAAATGACAAAACCATGGCCCAGAGGTGTGACTCTCCCAGGATCAGGGGTGTGAAAGGCAGCCTGAGATTCAACCAGACACATGTTCATGTGTTGACACATTTAGCGGCGCACCTAGAATAAACAAAACAAGTTCTACTCCCTGCCTTAAAAGGAACCCCACACACGGCTTTTACTGGGCCAGCTTCATGTGGTAACCGAGTCACAAGACGGGTGTGCAGCCAAGCTAAGATCCCTTGCCTCGGGGCATCTTGCTCTGGTTGGCCATGGCCTTCAAATCTGTCCACACTGTCGCCCATACGCAGATGAAACTCCTCAGTCACCCTTGACGTGACTTCCATCTAACGGGGGGGTCATTAACAACGATTGTGTGTCCTTCCCACCCGCCCCCGGCAGGACCACCCACACTTTGAACACCCAGTGTTTACTGGGCAGTCCTTGAGATTAAACCGAATTGCAGTTGGCAGCTGACCCCAAAAGAGAGAGTGAGGAGTGGGGGTAACAAACTGTCCTACCTTCTTTGGTCCTTTTCATCAGAAACGTATTTGTGCCTTTGGGTAGGAAAATCATCTTGGGGGGACTTCCCTGGTGGCGCAGTGGTTAAGAATCCGCCTGCCGATGCAGGGGACACGGGTTCGAGCCCTGGTCCGGGGAGATCCCACATGCCGCGGAGCAGCTAAGCCCACGAGCCACAACTGCTGAGCCCACGTGCCACAACTACTGAAGCCCGTGCACTTAGAGCCCGTGCTCTGCAACAAGAGAAGCCACCGCAATGAGAAGCCCGAGCACTGCAACGAAGAGTAGCCCCCGCTCGCTGTAACTAGAGGAAGCCCGTGCGCAGCAACGAAGACCCAACGCAGCCAAAAAAAAAAAAAAAAAAAAAGTCTTGGGGTAGCTGCCCAGCCAACCAACTGGTACTGTACTCTGAGCCGTCACCGTGCTGGTCAGTAGTGTCCCAGGACAAAGGAAACACCGTCCTCTCCTAGATTCTCCCCCAACAGCACTCTAATATAATAAATCACCAGTGTCTCTTCTCTTCGAAGCCCAGGTTCAAGTTTGTGAGGTCAAGGGAAATGAGTGACGTGTGCCACACAGACGTGAAGGGCGGTTGAGGTGCAGCTGTGCAGTCTTTGCCAGTGTTTGGCTTGTTTGCTTCTGGTTTGAATAATAAAAGAAGGATACTACTTGCTACTGGTAGAATAGCTGTAGCCAGGGGGGATTTGGTTGTCCTAATGGTTGTGGCTTAAATGGTATACCAAGAATGGCTTTAAAATTTCACAACTGTGCTCTTTAGAACAAATACAGGAGTTGTTTTACTTCAGGAAATAGGGGGCAAATTTATTTTGCAGACTCTCGGACGCTAAAGGAGGACTGGACCCTGGAGATATCCAGCACAACCCTTCATTTTACAAAGAGGGAAATGGGGCTGGGGGCGGGGCCGTTAACTGGCCCCAAACACACAGCCGTGAGAGGCAGGAGTGGGCCCACGCCCTGCCCTGGCCGATCTTTACCCCAAGCTCACCCCAAACGTCACTGGAGTTACTTATAAAAATATTCAGAGGAACGTATCCACAATAGGCCTATAATTGGCTTTTATAGGAAACAACACATTTTAGGGGTCAGTCTTTGGACTTTGATGGTGATTTCAGAGAGGACAACGAGGCCTTCAAGCACAGGGACTCAGTGGCTTCCAGACTGATCCCCGGAGCCCCAGGGTCCATCCAAAGACGAACTTTTCCCCTCACTCCGGACAGAAGAGCTCTGCATTCATCTGTGTGTAGAGCATGCTTCTGAGTGAGACTTCTTTTGAAATGACTTCATCTGAAAACTATTATTCTACAAAGAAATAAATCAGCAATGCTGATAAGAATACAATTTCATCATCGTCAGAAATAATGTTGGAAATTTTCTTTCTTTTTTTAATTTAATTTTTTTTAACATATCCTCTCTCTTTAAAATTTCATATTGGAGTAGAGTTGATTTACAGTGTTGTGTTAGTTTCAGGTGGTACAGCAAAGTGATTCAGTTATGCATACCCACCATATATTCATTCTTTTTCAAATTCTTTTTTTTTTTTTTTTTAACTTAACTTTTTTTTTTTTTTTTTTTAACTCTTACGGACCCAGAAGTAAGCTTCCACACGGCGGCTGTCATGACGCAGCTGAGGGACCCAGGGGGCGCTGGGGAGTTCCTCCCCAGAGTCTTTCCAGAAAGTTTCCTCCTATTTGGTTTTCCTCATCCGGTAGGATGTTCAGGCAGCTGTCTTTTCCAGATCCTTGATGGGGGAAGACCCAGCAGCTGCTCTGAGAACTTGAGTTTGTGGTTTTCTAGCTCTCGGCAGGGTTCTGCCCGCTCTTTCCTTCTGCTTCCCACAAATGGTGATGGAGATGGAGCTCAGCACCCGCCACGTGGAAGACACTGGACAAATAATTGTGGAATTACAACTTCACAAGGAAAAGCACCTATTTGACTCTGTTCGTTTAAAACCTCATATTCTTGAAGCAGGTCATCACGTCCTTTGGCTGTTGTGAGGGCTTATTTTCATGATGTGGCAGTTGGTAATTTCCTAAGTGCATCAGAGGAAAAGGGCTCAAAAGGAACCTTTTTTTTTTAATTAGGAAATCTAATACTCTCATTACTGAAACATTGCTCTAATACAGGTATTTTGGTGCTAAATTCCCTTGAATTTGCTAAGTATCTGTACCTCTTTGTTCCCTCTTTCAGAATGCTAGAAGATGACCTTAAGCTAAGTAGCGATGAAGAGGAAAATGAACAGGTAAGATTTTCCTTGATGTTGCGGTTCTCTGAATGTGATATGATGCTGCCAACCTGGTAGACCGTCCTGGGTATTAACTGAGTCATACAGATGCTCAACTGTGATGCTCTAGGATGCTGAGTATCCTCTGCTGATTACGAGATTCTGTGCCATTGGGCCAGTCTGTTCAAATATCTTGGCTTTAATTTCCCTTAAAACTGTAATTCTGTGATCTTCATGGCATCAAAGCCAACAGCAGCTATTTATAAGGAGGGCGCCTGGGGCCAGGCTTCAGTGTGAGATAGAGCTTTTTTTTTGGAAAGGTTACTGGCTTTCTGGAGATCAAATGTGTGAGCTTCGCCTCATCAGCACGCAACAAGCATGCTTTAGCGTTAAATATTGAGAAATCTTATACAGATATTATTAACACTGAGCGGGAGCAAAGGTAGAGGTGAGCTAAAACGATGAATAAAAAATAATCGAGCTCGGAATAGCCTGTTTGTCTTAAGTGATAAATGTGCTTGAAATGTTCTCCCCTGGTGTTGGTTTATCAGCTCGAGACATCAGTCAGGGGTTTATAAATACTCTTCTGATCACTCAGTTAAGGTGAAAAACTACCCAATTAACATTCATCACTCTCACTTCTGCATTTCAGAAAATGTTTGTATTTTAAAGCAAGTTTGAAAACATGAAAAGACAGATTTTCCTCCACTTCTGTCTCCTTTTTCTCATCACCTGTTTTGTATCGTGTCAAGGTGGGATAAACGTGATGGGTATAAAGACAATTCAGAGAGGTTTTCTGTGTCATTTTTACACGTGATACAAGACACCTATACTGTTCAGTTGATCTTGGAATAGTGAATTTTATACAGAGGCATCTTGGAATGCCGTGCAGGTGTTGCAGCTGTCTAGACATGCAAATGCACATAATGTACTGAGAGAGCGTGCAGAGGTGAGATCAAAGAAAATTTCCGGGAAGAGCATCTGAGCCAGACATGACTGTGAGATCACAGAAAAGCTTGCTCACCTTGTAAGAGAAGGTGAGGCATCACAGAAGGGACTGGGTATGAGATAGAACTCAATGCAGTTTGAAACTAGATTGGCCAGCTGAGAAAAGCCCAAGTGAAGAAAGTTTGAGCAAGGAGAGCCCCTCGGGCTTTTTTAGAGATTGACTGATCTGTTTCTAGGTGCATGCAGCAGACCCGCCAGACATCCACAACCTAGCAATCTTGGCAGATCTGGGGAACGATTTCACCCCTCATGTTGGCTCCTCGTCTTTATGTCTACAAGCAAATGATTTCATCTCTTGTGTTTCTTTTCCCAGTGGAGGTCCAGATAGGATTGGACCTATGTTTGCTGTGGATTAAGTCATAGCAAACATGTAGAGTGTGTATACTTGATACTGGAAAAGGAATTTACAGACTGTTTCATTCAGCGAGACTTTCTTAATTTGGAAAGAATTTCCTGAATTATCTCCAGGAAATGTTTCCACTGAAAACACAATTTTAAAAAATTAGTTATCAAGGATGAACTAGACACATTCTCGAAGGCAGTGAGAACCTTTAGTTTACTCATTTTGCTTCATTAACTACTCCTTTTCAGCCTGTAGCTGTGGAAAATATTGTACCGTGAATCTAGCAGTCACATCCTTCTTGCTTTCGGTCCGTATGTATGTATGTATGTACACCTTCCTGTCTTTTACAATGAAAGCAGCTGACTTTCATACCCTAATCCTCCCTTGTAATTAAGACTCCAGACAGTGGTTTTGTATGTAGCAGTTTAGTGATTGCTCTAACACTGATTATATTAAGTTATCCTTTATATATCCTGTATATACCCTGACCTAATCACAAAATCGTAAATCCCATGCTTTTAAAAAACACTAATGACATAGAATTTTTTTTCTCTTCAAGACCAAAATATGATTGCACCCCAAAAGAGTGGAGCCTGTGCATATACACAGCACACATACACGCTCTGCATTTCTCTGGCGTTGAGAGATAATTAAGCATCTAACGTAAATTATTTTTTCAGATATAATCAGAGTCTGTCCCTTAACCCAAACTCTTTCAAAAATGTACTGTATATTTCCCTGCCTCAAAAATATAGTGTACTAAAATCCTTGTCCTTTTCTAACATGACACCTGGTTGTCTTTGTGACTCTTGGTCACCAGCCTGAGTAGCCACTGTGATAAAGGAACATCCACAAGAGCATCGAGTTGCTACACCTGTTTGCTCTTCCTAAAGTAGCCTCATACGCTCATGCATTTGCATATTCCTGTCGTGATGTTCCTTTATCATTGCCTTTGTGCTCTCAAAATAAGAGACAGGCTAGTTTAGTGAGTGAGCACCAGCTCAGCAGCCCTGCTCCCTGGGTTCAAATCCCTTCTCTGCTACCCAGTAGCTCTGCAACCTTGACCCAGTCACTGAACTGCTCTGTGCTCTGCTGTCGCCATTTGTAAAATTGGAATTAACGTTAGATCCCTGCAGCCTACCACTTCCTCACAACTTGTGCTCACCCACAGTCTTCATGTCACCAGATCCAGTAGGCTTTTTTCTTCTTTTTTAGTCAACTTGCAATGGAATACACCAGGCATAGAGAAAAGTTACACGTTACCTAAGAATACAGCTTGATGAATATTCATAAACCACACTCACCCATGTAGCCAGCACCCAGATCAAGACACAGACATGACCAGCCTCTTGGGTCTCCCACATCCCCTTCTGGGCAGCATCCTCCAAAAGAATAACCACTCTCCTGATTTCTTACACCGTAGGGTAATTGTGCTTGTCTTTGAAGCACAATTACATCAATAGGATCATGAGTGCCCGCTGCTGTGTCTGGCTTCTGTCGCTCAGCATTTTGTTGGTGAGACTCATGCATGATATTGCATGTAAGTGAAGTTTATTCATTTCCATTGCTGGATCCTATTCCATTATGTGCATATACTGTAATTTGCTTACCTGTCCTACTGCTGACGGACACGAGGGTGTTTAGGGCTGTTGGAATAGTGCTGTCACTAACATTCTCGTACAGGTCTTCGGGGAGTGTATGGAAACATTCCTATTGGTCTGTCCCCAAGAGTAGAAGTGCTATAGGATGTTCAATTTGAGTAGACTATCCCAAACCATTTTCCCAAAATGGTTGTACCTTCTGACACTCCCACCAGCAATATAAGAGAATTCCCATTGCTCTACATTTTCCTCACGTGCTTGTCTTCTTATATTCATGAGGAATATTGTTCCAAAGGTTTCTTTTTTTGTATTGTCTTTGTCTGGTTTTGACATTAGGATAGTGCTGGCTTATAATGTGAATTACGAAGTGTTCCTTGCTCTTCTCTTTCTTGAAGAGATTGTATAACATTAATGTTAATTCTTCTTTAAATGTTTGTCAGAATTTTCCAGGGAAACCATGTGGGCCTGGAGGCTTTTAGAAACTTACAAATTCTATTTCCTTAATTGTTAAAGGACTATTCAGATTATTTCACATTGGGTAGGTTATGGTAGTACATGCTCTTCAAGTAATTAATCCATCATGTCATTTACGTTGTCATATTTATGTTGTGTACAGTTGCGTTCCTTCATTGTCCTTTTGATGTCTGGATCTATAGTGATAGCCCCTGTTTCATTCTTGATACAGATCTTCTTTTTTTCTTTGTCAGTCTTACTAGAGGTTTATCAATTTTATTGCTCTTTTCAAAGAACTAGGTTTTTGTTTCATTGATAGTCTCTGTCAGTTTTTCTTTTTTCAATCTCATTGATATCTTATCTTTATTATTTCCCTCCTCCTGCTTGCTTTGGGTTCATTTTGTTCTTTTTTTTCTAGTTTCTTGAGGGAGCTTAGATTATTGATTTGAGATTTGTCCTCTTTTATTTTTTTTTTTACTTTTGAAAATTGATTTATTTTGATTTCTTTTTTTAAACATCTTTATTGGAGTATAATTGCTTTACAATGGTGTGTTAGTTTCTGCTTTATAACAAAGTGAATCAGCTATACATATACACATGTTCCCATATCTCTTCACTCTTGCATCTCCCTCCCTCCCACTCCCCCTATACCACCCCTCTAGGTGGTCACAAAGCACCGAGCTGATCTCCCTGTCACATGCAGCTGCTTCAAACTAGCTATCTATTCTACGTTTGGTAGTGTATATATGTCCATGCCACTCTCACTTTGTCACAGCCTATCCTTCCCCTCATTACATCAAGTCCATTCTCTAGTAGGTCTGTGTCTTTATTCCCATCCTGCCCCTAGGTTCTTCATGACCATTTTTTTTTTTTTTTAGCACTACAAATAACTCAATTTCGTTTCCTTTTACGGCTGAGTAATATTCCATTGTATATATGTGCCACATCTTCTTTATCCATTCATCTGTCGACGGACACTTAGGTTGCTTCCACATCCTGGCTATTGTAAATAGAGGTGCAGTGAACATTGTGGTACATGACTCTTTTTGAATTATGGTTTTCTCAGGGTATGTGCCCAGTCCTCTTTTATAATATAAGCATTTAGTGCTGTACATTTCACTCTCATCACTGCTGTAGCCACATCTCACAAATTTTTGTATGTTGTATTTTCATTGTCATTCAGTTCAGTAAGACGTCATCCTCTTTGATGCTTTTAGAAGTGTGCTGTTTTACTTCCAAGTGTTTCAAGATTCCCTGTGATCTTACTTGTATTGATTTCTAGTTTGGTTCCATTGTGGTCTAAGTACACATCCTGTATGATTTCAATTTTTGTAAATTCATTGAGTATTTTTTGTGGCCCAAGATATGATCTGTGTTGGTATATGTTTTATGTCTATTCTGCTGATGTTGGGTGGAGTGTTCTATAAATGTCAGTTAGAACCTGTTGGTTGATGTTGTTGTTGAGATATTCTATATCCTTGCTGACTTTCTGTCTAGTTGCTCTATCAATTGTAGGGAGAGGAGTGTTGAAGTCTCCAACTGTAATTGTGGATTTGTCTATTTGTCCTTTCCATTCTATCAGTTTTTGCTTCACATATTTTACAGCTGTTATTTTGTGCACACACATTTGGGATTGCTACATCTTCTTGGTGGATTGACCTTTTATAATGATGTATGTTCCACTCTGGTAATCTTCTTTGCTCTGAAGTCTACTTTATCCTATATCAATGTAGCCACTGTTAGTTTCTTTTGATTAATGTTTGCATAGTATAACTTTTTCCATTCTTTCACTTTCAACCTACCTATATTTGAAGTGAGTTTCTTACAGACAACATATCCACTTTGCCAATTTCTGTCTTTTAATTGATGTATTTGGACCATTTACATTTAATATAATTATTAGTTGATAATTAAACTGATTAACTAATATTACTTAATGTAATGTTACATTAATGATAATTAATTATGTTAGGGCTTAAGTCTACCACTTTATTTTTCATCTTCTGTTTGTTCTCTTTGTTTTTTCATTTTTCTGTTTTCTTTTTCCTGAATTCCTGTAGCTTCCTTGAACATTTTGTAGAATTTCATTTCTGTTTATCTATAGTATTTTTATCTATAGTATCTCTTTGTATAGCTTTTTTTAGTGGCATTTCTGGGTATTACATTATATACACATAACTCACAGCAGTTCACTGGTGATGGCATTTTATGAGTTTTCTCCCTGAGTATCCTATAACTACCTCCATCACAGAATTGATAATATGTGGATAATATGAGATTTAGTTATCTGTCTTCCTGATTTCTTGAGTGAGTGACCTGAATCTGATGCTCTGTCTTATTCATCTTTACTTCCCTATTGCATACCATGCTGACTGGCATCTAACAGGGAAGCCTCATCTTCCTGTAACCAGATGCACACAACTACCTTTGTCTTCACTCATCGTCTCCCTTCCCCCCATTACAAGAGGACACTGCCTTCCCCTTATCAAAAGTTTGTCCCATTTCTTCTCAGTTACTTGGGGACTTACTCCTTTGATTATTTTCTGCCCCTCCTCTCCACCAGAATCACTCACTGGGTCACCAGTGACCACAGTGGGTCTGCAGAGCACATATACCAGGCTCTTTTCAGTCCTTTGTCTCACCAGAAGAGTTACAGCATTGAAAACTGTTGATTACCCCACTTGTATTGAGTTATCTAATACCATACCCTCCTGGTTTGTTTCTTGCCCCTCTGGCTGTGTCTTCTCAGACTCCTTTGCTGACTGTCCCTCCTGAAGCCAATCTTGAATGTTGGAATCTTTTAGCATTTCTGATTTTTCTTCTCCACGTCCTCTCTGTCTCTCTGTCTCTCTCTGGATGATCTCATCAATTCCCATGACCTTCAATATTTTTTTAAATAAATTTATTTATTTATTTTATTTATTTTATGGCTGTGTTGGGTCTTTGTTGCTGTGCGCGGGCTTCTCATTATCGTGGCTTCTCTTGTTGCGGAGCACAGGCTTTAGGCACGCAGGCTTCAGTAGTTGTGGCACGTGGGCTCAGTAGCTGTGGCTTGTGGGCTCTAGAGCGCAGGCTCACTAGTTGTGGCACACAGGCTTAGTTGCTGTGCTGCATGTGGGATCTTCCCAGACCAGGGCTCGTACCCGTGTCCCCTGCATTGGCAGGCGGATTCTTAACCACTGTGCCACCAGGGAAGCCCCAGTTTTTATATACTTACAATTTCTAAAATTATATCCTCAGCTCAGAACTCTCTTCTTAACCACAGACCTATTTGACTTTTCCACTTGGATGTCTCACAAGCATTTCAAATCCAATTTGTGCCAAACTGGAGTTCTGGACTTTGCCACCCCTCTGCCTATCCACACACAAATATGTTCCTCTTGTGACTGTTACCATTTCTTTTTTTTTTTTTTTTGCGGTATGCGGGCCTCTCACCGTTGTGGCCTCTCCCGTTGCGGAGCACAGGCTCTGGATGCGCAGGCTCAGCGGCCATGGCTCACAGGCCCAGCCGCTCTGCGGCATGTGGGATCCTCCCAGACCGGGGCACGAACCCGTATCCCCTGCATCGGCAGGCGGACTCTCAACCACTGCACCACCAGGGAAGCCCCTGACTGTTACCATTTCTAAACCTAGAACTGCCAGGCGCCCAGTTGTTTAAGTCTAGAAACATCGGGCTCATCCTTGACGACTCCCTATTCCTCACTCAAATGTTAATTTTATCTCTAAGCCCTATAAATTCACAAATATTAGTCCATCCACCTCTTTCCATACTGGCTAGTCTAAACCAGTCCAGTAGAAATCAGTGTATTTCTCTTCTCCCCCCTCTATAATACAACTTCCTCACAGGGATCTTTTGAAAAAGATCAAGTCAGAGCATCAAAATCAGATCAAGTCATTCCTTGGTCTAAAATCTTAAATGGGTTCGCATTTCACTTGGGGTAAAATCCAGAGCCCGTAGTGTGGCCGACAGTACCCTACACAGCTGTCTTCACTCAAGGCTTCCCTTTCACTTCACACTGAGATGGTTCATGGTACTTCCACCCCATGGGTCTTCTTTCAGCTCCTCCAACAAGCCAAACTCATCTGCCTCGGGGCCTCCATAGGCCTCTCCCCCCCGGATTTTTGCCCCCTTAATACCTACTCATCCTGGAAGTGCAGCATAAATTTCACTTCATCAGGGAGTCGCCAGTTATCTAACTTGGACCCCTGGTTAGTCCGTGTCACAATAATCTAACCTTTCTTCTTAGGTCTCATCATAATTTTTGTTGTGTATTACGTTTACTTTTTAAAGTATCTCAGCCAACCAGACTGGAAGTTTCCTGAGGGCAGGAACTGTATCTGGCACAGCAGAGGTGCTGGATACTTGCTGAATGGATGCATGAATGATGCATAATGTTATTGAATTGAGAGTATTTTCTGCTGTCTGTTGTCCAGTATCAAAGATGACTTTGGGTCTCCCTTTTTTTTTTTTTTATTAAACACTGTGATTTTTTTTTTTCAAATTAGTCCTATCCAAAGATCAAAAGTGTTGACAAAGAAGAAAAAAACATAGACCCAAGGACAAAAATTGTCTGTAGATAAATACACAAATCACCTACCTATTTAGGAGAAAAGCATTTATCCAATCTCTGTAGAAATGTCAGTAGTCACTTCTTAAATGTGCTTCATACCAAGCCATATTGAGGTTATAACTTTCCAGAAGTTACCTCAAACAGAAGCCTCCAAAACCAAGAGAGTGCATTTCTTCACAGCCTTCCCTTTCAAAAACTGTAGCATTTTGACTGTAACCTCTAAAGCTAGGACTGTGACCGGGTTTACAAAATGTGGAGGTTTAATGGAAATGGAGTCATAATCTCATGTTTGCTCCTATAATTTTCACACTTGATGAGGTTCAAACTAGAAACAGGACAAATGATTTGAGAATCAGATTTTGTGTCTGAGTAAATGAAGGAAAGACACAAGATATGTGTGGCAGTTTGTTTGATCTCCAGTTAAAACCTGTGGCTCTTGGTTTTAACAATTCTAGATGCCAGTGTTTCTTTGGAAGAAAGTGAAGGAGTTAGAAGATTTCAGACAAAATGATTCCTGAAGGTACTAAGTACTCAAGCCTTTTTTTTTTTCTTTTTTTTTTTGTGGTACGCGGGCCTCTCACTGTTGTGGCCTCTCCCGTTGCGGAGCACAGGCTGCGGACGCGCAGGCTCAGTAGTTGTGGCTCATGGGCCCCGCCGCTCCGCGGCATGTGGGATCTTCCCGGACCGGGACA
>NC_041225.1:17914453-17920239 GCF_002837175.3 Physeter macrocephalus | reverse complement strand
ATCGGCAGGCGGACTCTCAACCACTGCGCCACCAGGGAAGCCCTCAAGCCATTTTTTAAATTGATTTGGAAGGGAGAAATGAATTATATTGCCTATCTTCCCATTTAGTTAAAAAAAAAAAATGAGTTCTGGGACTTCCCTGGCGGCCCAGTGTTAAGACACCATGCTTCCACTGCAGGGGTCACGGGTTGGATCCCTGGTCGGGGTACTCGGATCCCGCATGCCACCTGGCGCAGCCAAAAAAAATTAAATAAATAAATAAATAAAAGGCAGATTTAAGGTTATTAAAAAAAAATGAGTTCTGCCTCTCAAGTGAGGAGGGTAAGCTTGGGAGGTTGGAGACAGCAAATATCTAGATGAAATTATTACAGCTAAGGCATGAGGACAGGGCCACGTGAATGAGACACTCAACAAGGAGCAGCTAAGATCGTGTCAACTGCACACAGTGTTTCAGAGATGACAGATACATAAGCGCCGGGAAGTAAGGAGCAGGGATCCAAACTAAATGGCCATATATGTGCCTGCAACTTCCAGTAATTACATTATCCACACATATTAGGCAGTCTTTTCATTTTAATTATATAACTACATTTTTCTCTTTAAATGAGCATGGTTTATCCCCTTAAACGGACAGTTTTACTTTTACAGGCAGTGATCATGGGATATAATCTGTAGAGGGAAATTCTCCTACTGGCATCATTTCCTTCTCACAATGAAGAAAAGTTACCTTTTAATCCCCAGTCAATATTTGGAGAGCACACAATTCATTTAATAGATATCCAGGTAATTAGCATAAATCTGCAAGTTAAAGAGCCACTTCTTTTCTTATTCTTAATGCATGGAGTCTCAGAAAGAATCTCGGTCCTCTTAGAGTGACTCTAAAGCTTTGCTTATCAAGGTGTCGGGATTATAGGTGGTGAGATTGCTCTGAGCCCTGAATTGCAGTTCTTAACTGCCTTTTGTTAACTTTGGTTTCTTAAGAAGCACAAGGAACATTCCCATCTCAATTTTCTGCTATTTACCATAGAAGTCACTGGATAAGTAACATCAGCTCTGGGTGTAATGTTAAAAGCAGATTGCCAATTGTAATGGCCGCTGGTCATTTTTTTCCTTGTTGCTTTTTAATATGACAATTGCATAACAGAAAGCAGAGCTTTTCAGAAGAACCTCTGAAGCCATCAGCAGTGCGTGTCCATCCGTCACCAGATGTATCAGCTGAATGATATGCAGATGTGAAATAAAAATATAGGAGGTTTTTGCAGCCCAGCTCCACTTCCCTGGGTGTATTTTTCTTCTCGGAATCAGCTTGGTGGATGCTGAAGTTCTTGGCCTGTGAAAATTTATTACCCACAGAGTCAATCTGCATTCAGGCGGCCAAGTCTGAATAAATAGAGTCATTGTGCTTGTCTGGGATTCGTGGCCAGAGTTCATCCAGTCAGCTTGACATTCACATCCCAGGAGATTCATAAAAGCCAACACCCTGGTATGTGCTCCTGAATCCTGCCAAAATTGTGTAGAATTATATAAACAGGAGTTGAAGCAGTAATCAGGACCAGGTTTGAGGGGTGAGCTCCAAAATCAAGTTTCTCCTACATTAGAAATGAACTATATCGTAGATGGGATTTGTAGCCAACAAGAGCTAAAACATTTTTCCAAAGGAGTCATTCTGAGAAGAATCTGGTATGCCTACTAAATGTAAAATATTGTGCAAGACTGGATGGCTTTGTTGGTCTTGATGAATTACACATTCGTAATATTCATTATGATAATTTAACCTCAAAAATCTAAAGTACTTTTTTTTTTTAAGTACTTTTTAAATGCTGGGAAATGCCCTGTTCTCAATGACTATACAAAAAAGTATATATTACATATATTAAACCTAACAGCAAAAATAGAAAAAAAAAAAAGAGTAGTTTATGTTTTTTTTAATTTTTAGTCTTGCATTAACGTCGAACCTAAGCTACCTATCCAGTTTAATTATACTGACAAGTTGGTTTCTTTCTAATATGGGAACAGCACAATAACGCTCATTGAAAACTATCAGATCTTTGTCATCTGTATGTGAAGTAATCATAATTCAAACCTTCAGGCATAGTCAGTGAAACACGAATGTTCAACAGGAGGTTTTTGCCTCTTTGTTTATTTGTTTGTTTAACAGCCCTAAAGCTTACTTAAGTAATATTTTATAAATAAAATTTTACTGTCACCAGGGGCAAATGCAAAACTCTTTTAAGAAGGCCAGTTTTGGGGCTTCCCTGGTGGCGCAGTGGTTGAGGGTCCGCCTGCCGATGCAGGGAACACGGGTTCGTGCCCCGGTCCGGGAAGATCCCACGTGCCGCGGAGCGGCTGGGCCCGTGAGCCGTGGCCGCTGCCCCTGCGCGTCTGGAGCCTGTGCTCCGCAGTGGGAGAGACCACAACAGTGAGAGGCCCGCGTACCGCAAAAAAAAAAAAGAAGGCCAGTTTTATTACATCATGCCACTCTTTATAAACATTTGTGAGAAGCACAAGCATTGGTGGAGATACACAAAAAAGTAGTTGTCTTTTTTTATGTTAATCAACTGTCATTTCCAAAATTGAAATGGTCAGCAAACCTAAATGTCACACAGCACAGATACACAACAGCTCACAACCCCATCTCCTCACTTTTTTTCTCAGACCTCCTCTGGGGACCTGAGATTGATGGAGGTTTAGTTATGTCCACTCAGCTTGGATCATAGGATGTGACTAAATCTGAGGACCTTCAGTGGATATCTGGAAAATGAGAATATTATATAAAAATTAAGAGATGATCCACTAAATTTGGGCAAACATGCAATTAACACAAAAACGGAGAATCATGGCTTTGTTAAGTTGAAGAATTCAGAGGAAGCTACATTCTGGAAACTAAGCCAAGCTTTTTTAACGGTGCATATCAGTACCACCAAAATAGACTCCATTCAGAAAACAGAAGAAGGGCCATGTACCATTATTGGATAGGCATGCTCTTCTCAAATACAACTGCCAGCTGGGCTGCTGGTTGGCAGAGGAAGTGGAAATCTCCCTCCAGAGGACACTGCTATTTAACTCAGAGGAATAGCCCTTTGTCCTGTGACTTTTATGGGGTTTTTTTTCTTCAATAGCTTTTGCAGAATTGTAACCATTCAAGACTGGATGCTCCTGGGAGCCTGTGCTATCACTCGTATCCAGGCTTGGGGGCTTTCATATAGGAAAGGATTTACCTGCAGTCATTCAGGTACCTGGTCCAAATATGCACTCGGAAAGTTTTGTTTGTGTTTGTGTTTTTCCAAATCTTCTCCAAGAGGGGCGGGTTATCTCAGAAGCACAGATTTTCTCAGGAGACTATCTTAACCTCTTGTTTCTACTGGAGCAAAATCATTTGCAGGAATTCAGTGCCCCTGGGTACTTGCAGTTCCATCCTGACCAGATCTGTAGCCAACAAGTTGTGCCGAGTGAAACAAGAAGCAGACCAGAGCCTTTCCTGGTGGTCCAGTGGTTAAGGCTCCGCGCTTCCACCGCAAGGGGCATGGGTTCGATCCCTGGTCACAGCATGCTACACAGTGCAGCCAAGAAGAAAAAAAAAAAACAAAGAAGTAGACCAGAGGGTTTCTGAAATGTCACCAGACATGGTCCTCTTCACCTAGAAAAGTGCTAGAGGGGGGGTTAGCCAGAATCTCTCTCTGTGGAGGTCTATTCAGCAACATGTTTCTGGGTACCGCTCCTTTCTACCTGGACTTCATTCTTAGAAGTCCAGGGCAGTTGAAGGAAGAGGGTGTGATTACATGTTATATGTGAAAACATTTTCAGGTATAAACCATCAAGCAGTGGTCACTTGAGAGGTGAAAATCCTAATACAAATAATAAAACAATCAGAAGTGCTTCAGCTTTTCTCTTATGTTATATAATTGGTTTGCAAAGTGCAATTATGAGACTCTTACCTAACCATGACAAACCTATTTTTACCTTCAAATATTGCTACTTTGTCTGACTAAAAGAGATGTTTTGCGAAAACAGAAAGCCAGACTTAGATTTTGGTAGATTTTGGTTCTTCGTGCACAGGTTGCGTTATTTTAACAAAACTATCAAAATAGTTATATTACTTGCATCTTGTCTTTATGCAAAAACGAAACATTCGTATTCCGCAAGCTGGGCTCTGGTCGCATTCATGAGGACCAACCACCTACCGAGGCAGTGACATTGACAGTGTAAACACAAAACAAAGGGGGTCTCTGGATAACATCTATTTAGCTGCTGAATTAAACCAACCGCTAACCTAATAAACTGCTGGAATTTAAAAAAAAAAGAAAGAATGAAAAAGTAAATGGGACTCCACCAAAGCATGGTATGAAGGTAAAGTAAGGATTCTGTTAAAAGCTCCGAAAGGCATTCGGCAAAGCCACCCAAGTGGGGAGTGGGCAATCCCAGCGTCTACCTGCTCTGCCAAAGGTGAGACTTACTACTGGGCCATCGTCGTCGTGGCTGTGCTCAAAGTCTGGCCTGTACTGAAATAGCGCCGCGAGAAGAGTTGCAGCAGCGTATGGCTGACCAAAGCCCTGAGGAGCCGGCCAGAAAGCCAGGCAGCCGCGTAGAACCTGCGGGGCCTGGATTGCATCACCCTGCACGCTCCACATTTAGCCTCCCATTCCCAAGAACCAGGAATCGCAATCCATGCGCTACCTGTAGCCCGTCTCCAGGCAGCTCAGCTATCCTTAGCTGGTTCTTCTTGTTTGCTTTCAGTGTGAAGTTGACAAGCACGGGCCCGCGCACACACGCAGACTCATTCACGTGGAAGGTGTTATTGCCTTGCCAGCGCTCTGTCCCAGAATCCAAAGGCTTCTGCCATTCTCACAGATCTGAGAGTTGACAGCCGAGCTTGGATCTTTCACCTTCATCCAACAGCACCGGACCTGACTCAGGCAGGCACTTCCTTTACATGTGTAGCCCTGTCATAGTGAGCCCTGGAGGTAAAAAGAATTCTTCCCCGGGAGTTTCTGGCAAGCTCTAAATGACCCATATGCTTCTGCCTATAAACCGCTTGAGGAATCAAGATCAGTCTCAAAAACCTAAAGCCGTCCTGTCTTCTTTGCAAACATCTACGAGACGACTCCTTGCTGCTTCTGCGTTAGCATCCCCAGAGAAAGCTTGCCCCCGTGTCTGTTTACGTCTGCTCAGTATCCCACCAGCCCTCTTTGGCTGGGATTGGCAGGATCCAGAATGTGTCTGGTCCCCTTCCCTTCAGTCTCCGCCCTGAATAGTCCACAGCCCGGCAGAGGCAGGGCCGGGGTGCTCTGTGGTACTTCACTGGCCTGGTTCTCTTACTTACCGACTCTGACCATGAGTAGGCCTACTTCACTAAACCTCTGTTCCAGTATCTTCATGTCAGTAGACAAAAATGCTAAAGTAGATTAATAGAAAATATTTTAAAAACAAACCACCCAGTCAAAAAATGGGCAGAAGGTCTAAATAGACATTTCTCCAAAGAACACATACAGATGGCCAAGGGGCCAATGAAAAGATGCTCATCGTTGCTCATTATTAGAGAAATGAAAATCACAACTACAACGAGGTACCAGCTCACCTTACCCTGGTCAGAATGACCATCGTTAAAAAGTCTACAAATATGGGGCTTCCCTGGTGGCGCAGTGGTTGCGCGTCCGCCTGCCGATGCAGGGGAACCGGATTCACGCCCCGGTCTGGGAGGATCCCACATGCCGCGGAGCGGCTGGGCCCGTGAGCCATGGCCGCTGGGCCTGCGCGTCCGGAGCCTGTGCTCCGCAACGGGAGAGGCC
>NC_041225.1:17898049-17914237 GCF_002837175.3 Physeter macrocephalus | reverse complement strand
AAATGCTGAAGAGGGTGTGGAGAAAAGGGAACCGTCCTACACTGTTGGTGGGAATGTAAATTGGTGCAGCCACTAAGGAGAACAATATGGAAGCTCCTTAAAAAACTAAAAATAGAGTTACCATATATCCAGGAATCCCACTCCTGAACATGTTTCTGGAAAAAGATGAAAACTCTAATTCGAAAAGATATATTCTCCCCAATGTTCATAGCAGCACTATTTACAACAGCCAAGACGTGGAAGCAACCTAAGTGTCCATCAGTAGATGAATGGATAAAGACGATGTGGTACATATATACAATGGAATACTACTCAGGCATAAAAAAGACTGAAATAATGCCATTTGCAGCAACATGAATGGACCTAGAGATTATCATACTGAGTGAAGTAAGTCAGACAAAGACAAATATTATATGATATCATTTATATGTGGAATCTAAAAAATAATACAAATGAGTTATTTACAAAACAAACAGACACAAACATAGAAAACAATCCTGTGGTTACCAAAGAATAACGGGGGGAAGAGAAATTAGTAGTATGGGATTAACAGATACTCACCACTATATGTAAAATAGATGGGCTTCCCTGGTGGCACAGTGGTTAAGAATCCACCTGCCAATGCAGGGGACACAGGTTCGAGCCCTGATCCAGGAAGATCCCACATGCCGCAGAGCAACTAAGCCCACGCGCCACAACTGAGCCTGCACTGCAGAACCCGCGAGCCACAACTAGTGAAGCCTGCGTGCCTAGAGCCCGTGCTCCGCAACAAGAGAAGCCACTGCAGTGAGAAGCCTGCGCACCGCAACGAAGAGGAGCCCCCGCTCGACGCAACTAGAGAAAGCCTGCACACAGCAACGAAGACCCAACGCAGACAAAAATAAAATAAATAAATTTTTAAAAATAAAATTAAATAGATGAACAACAAGGATATACTGTATAGCACAGGGAACTATATTCAATATCGTGTAATAACCTATAATGAAAAGGAGTCTGAAAAAAATACATATACATATGTGTGTATATATTTTTATATACATATATGGCTGAATCACTTCACTGTACACCTGAAACTAACACAATGTTGTAAATCACCTATACTTCAATTTAAAAAAGAAAGTATTTTATATTACTATAAATAGATATTAGTGTAAAACCATTAAACTGTACATATTAACATCTTCCCCCCTCCCTCCCTCCTCTTCCCCTTCTCCCCAGAAATGTTCTTTATTTACATTGCTGGAGCTTTTTTAGGCTTATTTAGGTAATAAAAGGAGAGGAGTACAGGAAGAAGCCAGAAAATTGATTTATCTAAGCAAAGGCAAGGAGCTAATGATAGAAGAATAGATCTAGAAGTCAGAGGAGGAAGTGAGAATGGTGAGCTGGCAATTTAGGGGAGAGAGTAAGGAGGGGGGAAGGAGGCAGAGAGGAGAAGTAAGATTAGTAATTTACCACCTGCCCAGCAGGGGTCACATAGAGTAAAACAGTTCCTTATACAGTACTTCGGTAGAAGCTTTTACTGAAAAATGCCACAAGGAAAAAAGTGAATTTCTTATAAGGAAGCAGGTACATAGAGAGTGCCATTTTGATTTTTAACAAAATAATAGTTCTGCAAAGATTTGTCAGATCCTCTTATCTAAAAGGGTAATTGGCAATTGAAGGGTGATGCCTGTTTAAAAGCAAAAGACTGCCTTGTTCATTTCTTTAAAAAAATATTTTTTAAAAAAAAATTGTAATTGTACTAACAGAAGCTCAAATAAACTTTAGAATCTGTTAAAGACTAAAGCCCCGTTGTCCCATCCTCTGACACAAATCGTTTTTGGAATGAGACCAAATTGAATGAATGAATGAGATAAAAGCTAATCCATCATCCCTCAGGGATTCAGGAGGGGCACCATTATGGCTTGGTCACCTAGTGACATTATATTCGTCAAGCATTTATGTGCCTTGTGCTATTGGTTAGACCTTGTACCAAACATTGTTCAGTCATGTAACTGGTACCCACTTCCTATTCTCAAGGAGCTGGTATCTAGCTCCCTAAGTCCAGTCCTTTAGGGGGTAAATATCCAGATGACCAGGTAGAAGAAGCTACTTGCCATGGGACAGTGATGCCATAGCTCTTGAAGCACAAGTTGCTCCCCAGGACCTGGCCCGGGGCTGAATGTCACCCAGCTCACTTCTCCTTCCCAGCACCCACACTAATAGCCTCATGCACGGCCATGGATCTTCCTGCCACCACCCGCCCACTTCATACTGACCTCTTAGCACCTCCACACCAGCCACCCCTGGTGCACAGACGTCCTCCAGGAACCCACTGGGATCCTCTGACCCATAATGTTGCCCTGATGGCAGTCAGTATGGCCCATCACTCAGGGTGCCTCATACCATCCATACCCTCAGTGGGGCCCTCGCCTGCTGGGAGGACTCTGACATCAATCACTGTGGGTGAGGGACGGCCCCCGGGGCGTGTACTCACGCCATCCCCACACCTTCCCTTCTTTCTCCTGGCTCATAGCGGCTGCCCCCAAGTTTTCTCTTTTGATGGCAAAAGCGTCCAGGGCCTGGAAGCAGAAGGGGCCACATGGTAGATGTCACCAATTATTCATAGTGTTATCTCTAGAATAAAATGTCCTGGAAATGCCCAGTGAAGACAAGAGTGCCTCCCTTAAGAATCCTTCTCAGAAGATTTGAGTTGCCAAATTTGGACAGCCCCCAGCCTCAAATAATGCCCCCAAATCAGTCAATTGGAACCAGAATCCGAATTATGAGATAATGTTATCCAGCAAACCATCTGGTGTCATCGACCTTAATCAGCACTTCCTATAGGATATACTAGGTACTAATAAATGTCTGTTATTGTCTTTATCAAATTTCTGGTAGACATATGCAAATCTAAGCCACACAGTTAAAATAAAACAACCAGTCAAAATTTCTCTAAAGAGAAATGTGTACCCTAGTTTTTCAAGATAGTAAAATAGAGAAAGAATATACAGCTAAGGGGGGAAAAATGTATTCCAACAAAGCTCTGAAATTGGAGCCATGGCAGATAGTAACATTTGTTAGCACCGGAAGTTACCTACTCACGTCCTACTGGCGAATCACGCGGCAGGTGCTGTCCGTCAGCAGGAAGCTCTTTCCGGTGGAGGAAGGATGAGCTGGGATCTCCGCCTTCAGCGACCTTCAAGGAACTTGAATTTTTAGCCAAATTTCCGTGAAATTTAGCCAAATTTTTAGCCAAATTTCCACTAAAATTTCCGTGAAGCAGATGGCAAGCTCCCCAGGAAAGAATAGAACCCAGCACTAAGCCATGTTCTAGACCAGGAGCTCTGAGAGCAGAGGGTCAACAAGAGCTTGAGTGGTCAAGGCAAGCTTCCTGAAAAGGACCTTGGGTTGTAGGCAGACTCTAAAGAGAAAGAGAACGAACTGGAGAGAGAACAGGAGAAGCGCTGGCTTGATTGAAAGAGACACCAAGAGTCGCAGTGATTTGTCCACAGCTGACCCCCGTTCAGCTGTTTGCTTTCATTATTGGCAGGTTCCTCAGCCCCTGAATTTCTGTCCTCTCATCCTGATCTTGTTTATATTTGTAGAGTCATCTTTATTAGAATGACCATACACTGTGCCCCTAAAAAGCAGGGTTTTCTCCCCTTGTCCCTGACTCCCACCTGGTCAGCATCCCCTTTCACTCTCAGAACTGTTCTTGTTTGGATGATAAATTATATCGTCCTCCCTGACTCTGCCTGACCCCTGTAGAGTACTGGATAAGGTCAAAGTCCACTGAACAAAATGCTTCCTAGACAGCATTTCTAGGAATCCGAAAATGCAAAGTACTCATGACTGAGAAAAAAAAAAAAAAGACCAGAAATAGAGAAATAGACTCTTTCCTTTGTCTTACAAATGTTGCTAAATGGGTTGTAAAGCACCAATGGGAGCTCACCACATAAAAAGTTAAGACACTCATCAAGTGGGACCAAAATGAAAAACAACAGCATAAAAGTTAAGTTAACGAAACATAAAATATGCTAATAGAGGTAGAAGGAAATTAAACAGGGAAATAAGTTAATAAATAACAAGTCTTAACTTAAAGAAGAATGACAAGAAAAAAGTGAGGCCTTACCAGCCAGAATTCCTAGAAAGACAGATGTGTCCCTATAAATTTCACAGCCTTCTTCCAATACCAGCAAAACATAAATGAAGTAAGTTTAGCTGTGATAGTATTTATTCAGGTAATTAAATGTGGAGACAGTGTCCTAACACAGGTGAAGCAATGTGATTACAATCACTGCTGCAGTGATACCTTCTTGACTGTCAGTGTCATAAACCTGATACTGTGTGTAGCAGAGATGGAGGTCAGTCGCACATGGAGTGCAGAAACAAAGATGTGTTCTAACCAGCTGTATCCTGGATCTTCTTCTTGTAGAACAATAGCAAAATGTAGATCCAGAAAATCAAGCCATCTATCTTCTTATGACTGTCATTTGTCAAAAACATATGGTTGTTGTATACTTAAT
This sequence comes from Physeter macrocephalus, assembly GCF_002837175.3. Lineage (NCBI taxonomy): Eukaryota > Metazoa > Chordata > Mammalia > Artiodactyla > Physeteridae > Physeter > Physeter macrocephalus. The sequence continues at coordinate 17,909,729 of NC_041225.1, read as the reverse complement.
TGTCATTTAACAGCTTTAATCTCATAAATCCAACCGTCTGTTTAACATCTGCACTTGACTTCCCGTAAACAACTTGAACTTCACACACCCAAACTTTTTTGGGGGGCGGGGGAGAGATCATAGCATTTTGGAAATACATTTTTTTTTTTTTTTTTTTTTTTTTGCGGTACACGGGCCTCTCACTGCTGTGGCCTCTCCCGTTTCGGGGCACAGGCTCTGGATATGCAGGCTCAGCGGCCATGGCTCACGGGCCCAGCCGCTCCGCAGCATGTGGGATCTTCCCGGACCAGGGCACGAGCCCGTGTCCCCTGCATCGGCAGGTGGACTCTCAACCACTGCGCCACCAGGGAAGCCCTGCTTTGGCTTTCTTACAGCATGGTGGCTGACTTCCAAGAGTGTGTCTTCCAAGAAACATGAAGTGGAAGCTGCCAGTCTCTAGAGGCCTAGAGCAGAATACAATTTTTAAAGGTTACTTTCCATTTACAGTTATTACAAAATATTGGCTATATTCCCCCCATGTTATACAATACATCCTTGAGCCTATCTTATACCCAGTACTTTGTACCTTGCACTTCCCCACCCCTGTAATGCCCCCCCCCGCACTGGTAACCACTAGTTTCTTCTATATCTGTGAGTCTCTTTCTTTTTTGTTATATTCACTAGTTTCTTGTATTTTTTAGATTCCACATATAAGTGAGATCATACAGTATTTGTCGTTCTCTGTCTGACTTACTTCACTAAGCATAATGCCCTTCAAGTCCATCCATGTTGCTGCAAATGGCATTATATCGTTCTTTTTTATGGCTGAGTAGTATTCCATTGTATATACGTACCACATCTTCTTTATCCATTCATCTGTTGATGGCCACTTAGGTTGTTTCCATGTCTTCACTGTTGTAAATAATGCACCTGTGAACACCGGGGTGTTTGTGTCTTTTCAAATTAGAGTTTTTTTACACACCCAAACCTAAACTCTGCCTTTGTCCTGCTGCTGCCCCCGTCTTGCCCATCAGCGGCTCTCAATCTGTACAAGGTGCTCAAGCCAGGAACCTGGGACTCATTCCTGACGCCTCCCCCGCTTTCCATGTTCAATCATCACCAGTTCCCTCAACCCTACCTCCAAAATGTAGCACGAACTTTCTCCATCTCTACCGCTACCGTGCACTTCTCTCGCCTGGATCACTGCAAGTGACCTTCAACTTTGCCCCTTCCTGCCCCAATCCATTCAACACACAAAGGCCAGAAGGGAATTTGAAAAGTGTTAAGTCGGGGCTTCCCTGGTGGCACAGTGGTTAAGAATCCACCTGCCGGTGCAGGGGACACGGGTTCGAGCCCTGGTCCGGGAGGATCCCACAGGCCGTGCAGCAGCTGGGCCCGGGCGCCACAGCTGCACAGCCTGCGCTCTAGAGCCCAAGAGCCACAACTGCTGAGCCCCCGTGCTACAACTCCTGAAGCCCGCGTACCTAGAGCCCGTACTCTACAACAAGAGAAGCCACCGCAATGAGAAGCCCATGCACCGCAATAAAGAGTAGCCCCTGCTCGCCGCAACTAAAGCCCACACGCAGCAAGGAAGACCCAATGTAGCCAGAAAGAAAGAAGGAAGGAAGGAAGGAAGAAAGAAAGAAAAGTGTGAGTCATATTGCCTCACTCCCTACTCCTTTTTTTTTTAATTATATAGATTCACCAGAAGTGGCAAAGAATGTACAGGCAGGTCCCATATATCAGGGGTCCGAGGCCTGTTGGGAAGCAGGCCACACAGCGGGAGGTGAGTGGTGGGCAAGTGAGCAAAGCTTCATCTGCTGCCCATCGCTGCCCGTTGCTCATATTACCGCCTGAACCACCCCCCCCCGCCGCCCGCGGTCCTTGGAAAAGTTGTCTTCCATATGACACCAGTCCCTGGTGCCAAAAAGTTTGGGGACCACTGCCATATATCCTTCGCCCAGCTTCCCCTCATGTAAACTTTTCAGTGACTTCTTATTGCTGTGGATAATGTCCAGAATCCTTAACTTGACCTCCAAAGCCCTTGGGACCTGCCACCGTCCCCACCACTCACTGACCTCCCCCACAGCAACCTTCCTGTAGTTCCTCCACTGACCAGAGATCTAGGCCTGCCTCGGGCCTCTGCTCCCACACACTTTTCGCTTCCTTCCTTCCCCATTCCTACTTCTCTCATTCAGTAACTCTTCTTTGCCCTCCTTGTGGCAGATTTGTTATCCCTTCCTTAGTGAACCTTCCTTGAGCACTCATTCCAAATGAGGTCCCTTCACATTCTGGCTCACAGCGCCTGTCCTCTTTGGTCATACATAGCCCTTGTCTAGATCCAGGATCTAGAATGCTTGTGTGGGTTTAACTTTTCATGTCTGGCTCACGTGTAGACTCCAAGTACGATGTGGCAAAAGCTTTGTCCGTTTTGACTGTCACCCAAGCAGAGCCCAGCCCCTGCGCTTGATAGGTACAGCAGATGGCTTTCTGGAGCTGTCCACGTGGTATTTCTGTTTCTATCAAGTAAGAAAGAAACTGGATTCTGCTAAGACCCCTCTGAATTCTAGCCGCTTGCCTTTACTTTCTCCCCCTCCAATATCCATGAACTTGTTCTACGCTCGCCCCAGTTACAGTAAAAGGGCACTAATTTCCTCTTTGATTCCCCCTCAATAACAGATTGTGACGGGTAATTCATTTAGCGTATGTTGAAACCTGCAAGTCTACTGATTAGGTTCCCAAGCACCCAGCTTGCTGTAATAAAGACAGGGAAAAGATGTCATCTCTCAAAGAGAACCTGGAAAATAATTATTTCTGGCAGAAAACTTGTTTTGTCTCACAGACTTACCCTTCAGAGTCATTCATGAATGAGTAATGAACTCAGGAAAGATCAGTGATGCATTGTCTTAAGGCTCTCAATCTATTTTGCTGAGAACTGAATAAAAAGAAAGTTACAAGAGGAGATGATGATTTAGAGAGAGAAATATGGTTGCTCTAACGTACAAGTCTTGAAAGAAGGAAATTGGGCAATTCATCTAGTTTTCCATGAGTAGTTTTTCAGGTTTCAATCATGAGTCACCTAAGTAATTTTTTTCTCTGCTATTTAATTCCAGTGTTTATTTTATTATTTTCCAACAGTAAAATAAAATAGTGCGCAATAGCCAAAGTTTATTTTAAGAGAGGAGGCAGTAAGAAAAAGTTGGTGGTCTTTGCTTTGGTATATAACATACAGTTTTAATGCCGTAAGTTAGTTTTTATTCCTCAAGGAGTTATTTAAAACATTTAATATATTCTCATCTCCTTTTTGATGGACGATGAGTCCTCCTCTGTAAGGTTTGGAATGATGTAGAATAACAACAAATTAAATAGAACAATCAAAAGCAGGCATTAAAAATTGTAGTGCAGGCAGTCGTGTGGCAGATTGAAGAGGGAGGGTCACAGAAAGACATTGCTTGGTGACTGGCTAGATGCATGATGTCTAAGCCCAGAAGGACCTTTTGGCCCCAGCATCGTGTCCATCTGCTAAAGGAAAACAGCCCCTGTTCCCAGCTTCCAACTCAGCTTACATTAGAGGACTCACCAACGTCAGCCCTATGGAGTTATATTCTCAGCAGGTACCACCACCTGGGATGCATCAGTTCGCAGGCATTCTAGTGATGGTCGGGCATCTGAGCTTCTTGTTTGGGGTTTGTTTTGCTTTGCTTTTGCTTCTTAAAATATCTTCTTATAGACTGCACATCAACAAGCGCTGTGTTTCCTTATCACAAAAGTCAGCGGGAAGTATTTGCAGGCAGCAGAGAAGAGAATCAATAGACTTTCTAAAAAATTGACATCCAGAGCTGGACGAAAATTCAGATGCCAAGTGAGAGATTCCTATTGACCTTTTAGTCACATCTCCTGATTTTTGTTATGCCAGGAGGAGTCTGTCTCCAGTGCCTCCTGCTGAGATGATAAGAGACTGTGCTGATAATACATGCCATCTTTCCTTTGGGGAGTTCCAAATACTTTTTGTATATTTAGCCAAACATATTGTATATTTACTAGAGAGTGAAGTTCTTTTCAAGGATAACTGCCAAAAGTGGAAAGCCATCTTGCTGAGTGAGGGAGAACCCTTTAGGAGACGAACCTGGGAACAATGACAGCTGCCTGCCACCTGCTGGGTGCTTTTCGTGAACGTGCTCCTGGGGTGGCCCTCGGGAGAGCACAGACAGAGGAGAGAGAGGAGAGGGCAGGGAGTGCTGTCCAGGCCTTCCTCGGCTTCTCACCTCTTCCCCCTGCCACATTCGACTCCCTCAGGTGTCCCCGCAAAGAGAAAGCACTGTAGTTATTCTTCTTTTCTATCTTGAACGAATAATGTGACACTAGAATGCCAGGTCACTTGGGCTGTCATTCCCTGGAATCCAGGGAGGAAGGAGGGGGCCCCTGCCCCTTGGATTGTCCACAGTAGCCTGGACCTTGACTGACTCCCTCAGCCTCCATTTAGGGAAGGAAAGTGTAGTTTGGAAACTGAGACGTGGGTCGAGGACCAGACTCCAGGTCCATAATATAAATGAAAGGCAGAACCTGTCCCAGAATGTAAGACTCCCAATTCCCTGCTCAACAGATTTTATGCTTTTTCCTAACTCACCGTGGTTGTGTCTCTTGTGGAATTATCTAAGTTTCTCTTACTAATTTATTTTCCATTCCTGGTGCCAGGCCCAGGAGCTCATGTTTCCTGGGTTCTTTCTTTCAGATCTGCCTTTCATTGCTACTTTGCTGCAGCATCTCCACCCTTGTCATTTGAAGGGGACAGTTCCTGATGGTACAAGGGAACCTTCCTGACGTTTGAAAAGTGTTAGCATCCCTGGGGCCAGGCACTAAATGCCTGTAGTGATCCCCTCATGAGTGTGGCATGCAGAAACACCCCGACTCCATTCCAGACGCTCCTGGGGTTGAGGGGGAGGGTATCCCAGGTGAGAACCACTGCCAGGGGCTTGGACAGGCCCTTTCTCCGCCGTCTAGTCCAGGACCACCAGCGCCTCTTCTCGCCTGACCACATTTCAGCGGGAAGGATCCCCTAAGTGATTCATTCGTTGATGTTTACTCTGCAGATATTTCCAGAGCACCTGCTAACAGCTCCACACCCTGTTTGAGGAGCTGTAGATCCACCAGCCATTAGTCACCACTCATGTCTGCCCCTTCCTAGCTCTGTCCTACCTTCATCTTTTTATTTGCATGTTACTTCATAAATGTCTGCCAGTCATCCCTGGACCTCTATTCTGACTCCCTACCTGGGGACACAGCTTGTCCAGGACAATGGCCACTTCTGCTTTTGCTTTTTTCCCCCCTGAGACCCCAGAGCAATCATCTTCATGTAGTAGGAATTCAGTAAGTGTTGGTCTGACTGCATGATCCAAGGATATGCAACTATCACCAAGGGTATATTTCTTTTCTGTAATAGAGATAATGGTTCTGACGTGTCATTTTTTCGAATCTGAAGATTCTATTTTGTCTGCCCCCCCCACCTGTGATGAGTTTATTACTGCAAAAATCGCCTTGTTGTATTTCATAGAAAGTATGAAGAATCCCTTGTTGTACAATGAAACAGGAGACAAGAAACTTGGAGGGAGAGTCCTGAATGGTGCAGTAAATTCTGAACTTTGGAACTGGTTGAGATCTAAGCTCATTTTTCAATAGCGTGGGGAACATTGGTATCCCTGGTAAACAGTAAATTTGACATACGTCATGTCCAAGGTGAAGATGGACGTGAACTCTCCTTATTTCCTGCGTGCATCCTGAGGAAGCCTTGGTCTTCGAGGCCACGCTTTGATCCCCTCCCGGTTGTGACTCCTCAGTCAGAGAAGTCTTCTTCTGCTTTCCGTAGATTCAGAGTGTTCATCGGCAAGAGGCAAACAGACAAAAAAATAGGACAGACAGACGAAAGGAAAGTGAGTGCAAAACTGGGAGAGTCTGAGGGAGCGATGGAGGCCTTCTTATTGCCTTTTTTCCTTTTAATTTTTATATTATGGAAAATTTCAAACACACAAAAATTCCCAGAATACTATACTATTCCCCCAGTGTTCTTGTCACGTAGCTTCAACAGTTATCAACCCAGGGCCATCTCGTTTCATTTATATGCCTACCTACTCTCTCTGCCCTCCAGTTGTATTCTTTTAAATCCCAGCATCGTGTAATTGTATTCATAAGTATTTCAATATGAATCTCTAAAAGACTCTTTATAAAAACATTGCCACAGTTATGTTACGGTGTCTAAAACATAGCAACAATCTCCTAATATCATCACATAGCCAGTCAATGTTCCAATATCCAGTTGTGATGCTTTTATCAATAAATCTGTAAACCAGGTCCAAAATTATACCTTCATAGGAAAAGAAGCTGCAAAGGAACCAAAACAGATCTTTTCCTTACAGGAAAGTAGAATAAAGCAATGGTAAAAGTGAATTCCGGAAGTAAAAATGAAATAGCTCTGATCAGTACCACGTCTCCTGAGACCCGTCCAACCTCACCTGTGGAGTATGTCCAGTCTCCTCAAGCTCACCCCCTGGTGGCAGGTGTGACCCATGGGGGCTTCCCTTAACTCTTCAGAAATATTCGTTTCCTAACACGAGAGGATTCACTACTGTGTTACTAGTAGTTTCATATTTGGCCACCTGGCAGAAGTATGGGTGACACAGGGTTTCTTTTTAAGTATTGATTGAGCACATAATTTTAAAGTCAGAATATTAAATAAACATCTCTGCCCTTTCTTCCAGCAGGCAGCCCAGAGAACGGCTCTCCACGCTCTGTCTGACAGGTACTTTTTGTCATTTTTATGAACTATAAATTGCTTTATGAAACATTGAACCCTATTTACTGTGGCATATAATTCATAATCGGATTTTGTCCCTAAAGTATCTGTGAACTGGGATGTTAAACATTTTGCATGCTTCAATTTGTCATGCATGTGTGGAGTTTATTACTGCAAAAATCGCCTTGTTGTATTTCATAGAAAGTATGAAGAATCCCTTGTTGTACAATGAAACAGGAGACAAGAAACTTGGAGGGAGAGTCCTGAATGGTGCAGTAAATTCTGAACTTTGGAATTGGTTGAGATCTAAGCTCATTTTTCAACAATAAGTACTTCATTTATTCTGGGATGTTTTCTTCAGACTTCCTTTCCACATCATTTCCCCGAGAGCTATCTGTCTTCTGATGAGGTTCTCTCTCGAAATTTACTTGATGCACGGAACCCAGTTCATGGTGCTGCATGCCTGACTTTTTACTCCTTGCTCTGGCTTGTTTTTCGAACTTGTGTTATTGAATGAGATATGTAAAGCTAATCAGTAAACATACTCCAGCCGTATTTCACATCTTCCTTTGCCTATAAGACTGTTTGAAAATATTTGAATGGGGATATATAAAGTTACTTTCTAGAATAGACCAGACCATCTCTTGGTTTGGGTTGGTTTTTGATTTCTCATTTGCCAAAGTGTGTGTGTGTGTGTGTGTGTGTGTGTGTGTGTGTGTGTGTGTGTGTGTTTTAAAGAACCATCAGGAGGTAAAGATGAAACTTTGTTTTCTCTCCACAAGTGAGGTTCTCACAGGGCTGGAAACAGCTGGAGGAGCTGTTTCCCTCAGCGGGCTGGCAGGCATCTTGGCATTGTCTAGCTACCACCACCCCCCTCCCTTCCTTCCCAGTTCTCTTCTGTGGAATGAGCAATAGTTGACTGTGTAAACCAGCTCAGTTCAGTGCTTCTCCAAGGTGAAACCTGTCACTTAGGCGAATTATCTGTGCTCATGGGTGAAAAGCGTTTTCTCGATGGTGGCAGGCTGAGCCCAAGTGTTTTGATTTCAATTGAAAAGCCTTCCCCATGACAACCACACAAGCCTGTGGGCTCTAAGAGTGGCTGCCACGTGATCTGGGGTTGCTTCTGGGATTTTCGCAAAAGCTGATAACTGTACTGCTTCTGAGTCTGTTGGTAGAAAGAAGAGAGACTCTGGATCAAAACACACTTAAAATCTGACACATTAATTCTTTTCCTCTACATATTTCTTTTTTCCCTTTGACGTTTCTTCGTCAGTGATTCCTTCAACAAAATGCATTGAGAAGCAAGAGAAAGCCCTCAGCTGACAATATTATGCCACTGCCAATGGTGACGAGGTTTCTTTTTTTTTTTTTTTTTTTTTTTTTTGCGGTACACAGGCCTCGCACTGCCTCTCCCGTTGCGGAGCACAGGCTCCGGATGCGCAGGCTCAGCGGCCACCGGGGCACGAACCCGTGTCCCCTGCATCGGCAGGCGGGCTCTCAACCACTGCGCCACCAGGGAAGCCCCACGAGGTTTCTTTTTGGCGTGATAAAAATGGTGTAAAATTAGATTACGGTGAAGACTTCACAACCCAGGAAATATACTAAAAACAATTGAATTGCATGCTTTAAATGGGTGAGCTTTATGGTATATAAATTACATTTCAATAATGCTACATATCTAGACACAAAATATCTTTATAGCCTTTGTAGAATGAATCAAGAACCATTTTTAAAAACCTGGACTCGCATTGAAGACATGATTGTAGGTACAAAGACAAGTCATCAGAAACGAGGACTGGTATATTCTAAGGCTTCTCCCCAAAAGATGCAGGACTTTGTCCTGGGTAGAAAATGTGCATAGATTTTCATGATGAGCAATGCTCTTACCTTTGACATTTTCTGATCTTCTCTCAAAAACCCCTCCTGAAGCCCAATAATTAATTGACTAGTAAGTTAGTATCTTAGCCCTTGTTCTTATATAACCACTTAGTGCAGATACTATGAGGAAAAAAAGTTCATTCCCTAGAAACAGAAGAACAGAGGTTCCCATTTTCACTGCTTTTCTAACGAATGTCCTTGTCTTCAAATGTAACTGAGCATTTCCCTCTAAATCTTAACAGTTTTTCTGTTCACAGTGGGAGGAACTCAGCACCTTTCAAAGTAATGGGCTGACTTTGTCTACTATTCTAGCAATGCAGTTGTGTAAAGCTACTTCTCTGTGATTTTCCTGTTTTATGTTTTCCATTAATTCAGGACCACTTGAGTATTTCCATGAGTGAGAAGTCTCTGTAATTGTTGGGCGATACAATTAAAAACCCTTCTTCAAAATAAGGACTTGTAACACCTACTGAATTAATTGGATTCATGTTTTCTAGTTTCTTAAATTAGAGAACGCTAACTTAACACATGACAGATGTCATTTTCTATCACATTACCTATTCTGTTGAATAAACTAGTCTTTTCTAGAAAATGAGGGATGTGGCTTTGGGTCCAACCACCATATGACTTGCCTAAAATTCTGTCTGTCCCAAGAACCACCTCAGGTTGGGAAGGGAGTTGAGTAGAAATTCCCCTCCAGGTTGTGCCCTTACCAAGGTAGAGATCTAACCCCAGTATCTCTGGCTACTTACAGCCTGGTGGTGATCTATTATATATTCATTAACGCAGACTCTTCTGGTTTCCTAAACTCTTTTTTCAGCCTGTTTTCACCTCTTGATATAAAATTCCATAATGATTCGACAGCAGTTTTGTTTCTGTCCGAGAAAAAGAAAGAACACTTTTCAGGCCTTCAAAGTTGCTTCTTGAGTTCTGCGATTATGGAGTTGGACAGAAAGCCCATGCTGGCTTGGGTCAGGCTACCGTGTGACACTGAGGTATCCCACTGGTTTGCTCCTCTCTGGGCCCGTGTCACTTCCATTTAACCTTAAAACTGCCTAAGTACCTGGTGAACACAGGATGTGTGATCCAAGAGGAGAGCTGTTTTGTCTCAAGACGTACAACTTGATGATGGAATGGGATTCGCTTGACTGGGATTGTAGGGGGGATGTGAGTTTACACTGTAGGAAGCCAGTTGTCCTCTGCTTCCCTGTAAGAAAGCCTACCTTCGAGGCTTGGGGACCTGGCCTAATGGGACTAGATATAGGGAAAAGGGGTGTCGTTTCCCTCTATGAGGGCAGATAGAAATCTCATCCCCGTGGGGTGTCAGAGAGTAGAGGATATCCAGACATCTTGTGAAGGTCAGTCTTGTCTATCTTTTCATTGCTCCAGCTTCCTGGTTTCCGGGGGCATTCTAGCAGAAATCTAGCATCTGACAGTTGCGATTGTAATGCTTTAAAGTTCAGTGAGTCCTCGGTACACAACGTTGATCAATTAAAACTCTGATATTGCCATTACTAAAATTTAAAAAGCATCTGTGGTCACTCCCGTAGAAAACCTTTTGCCTTCTGTGACTTTGTCCGAGTGATGGGCTTAGTTGATGGTTCAGCCAAAATAGCCCAAACACTCCACAAATCCAAACAGGGTCACGGCAGCAAGGCAAACGTGGGCTTTGGCCCAACTAACCCGTGCCACCTGCAGCAATGGGAAGGGTGTGTGAAGGTGGGATGGTGGGCTGGGCTTTGTTCTTTTCTACTGCTGCCTGTAGAATTTTTCATCCATCTGTTTTATGCCATTGAGAGGCAGCTGGCCTACCAGAGGCCTGCCAATGCCCCAAATAATGAAAAAGCAAGACACCAGGGCAGGAAGAGGTGGCAAAATTCTCAGCAAGGTAAACCAATCAATTACAAGAAAACCTCCCTTTGCAGAGGGGCATACTCCTTTTTTTTTTGGTGGAAAGTAAAGTTTACTTTATTTTGGATGCCGGCAACTGGGGGGAGGTGCAGACTCGTGTCCAAAGCCCGACTCGCCCCCACTGACAACCAGCGGGCAAGAGCTTTCATAGGTAGAGGGAGGGGGCTACACGCAGAAACGGCACAGTCAGCTCTGACCGTCATCGAGAAATTGGTCATTGGTGGTCTGACCAGCACCATCTTGATTGTTTTAGGTACAGTTAACCTTCAGTTCCCGGGTCGGTGTGTTCCCATTTCCTTGAGGCCAATTCTCGGAATTGTGGCAGCTTGTGTCATGGCTACAGCCTGGTCATCATGTAGTTAACTTCTTCCACCTGGTGAGGGTTACAGTATCTGTAAGACAGCTCACAGGAGATGGCTCAGAATATTATCCAGAGTCCTTGAGAGGGAACTAAATGTCCTTGACTTTGCTTACTGACTAAACTGTTATCGTTTTGTCCTGTTTGACTGCTTTTCTTTGCTTCTACATTTTCTCACTTCTCTGATTAAACTTATTCTTTGGCTAAAGTTTTTACGCAGACAAAAGACAGGAGGATATGGGGGTGGGGGAAGGACGATAGGGTCCTGCTTCATTTCACTCCCCATTGCCCTCTCCCCTGGCAAATGCCAAACCACTTTCTCTCTGTCAATTTGCCTCTTTGGAGTATTTCATGTAAATGGAATCCTATGAAATGCACTCTTTTGTGTTTGGCTTCTTTCACTGAGCGTGTTTTCAAGGTTTATCTGTGTTGTAGCATGTACTAGTACTTCATTCCTTTTTTTTTTTGGAGATGTCTTATCAATTGTCAAATTAATTTATTCTAAATTGCCAGTGTAATTTTTTTTGAATTTTATTTTTTTTTTATACAGCGGATTCTTATTAGTTATCCATTTTATACATATTAGTGTATACATGTCAATCCCAATCTCCCAATTCATCCCACCATCACCCCCCACCGCCACTTTCCCCACTTGGTGTCCATACGTTTGTTCTCCACATCTGTGTCTCAATTTCTGCCCTGCAAACCAGTTCATCTGTACCATTTTTCTAGGTTCCACATATATGTGTTAACATACGATATTTGTT
>NC_041225.1:17896793-17897057 GCF_002837175.3 Physeter macrocephalus | reverse complement strand
CTTTCTATCCTGTTCCATTGATCTATATTTCTGTTTTTGTGACAGTGCCATATTGTCTTGATTACTGTAGCTTTGTAGTATAGTCTGAGGTCAGGGATTCTGATTCCTCCAGCTCTGTTTTTTTCCCTCAAGACTGCTTTGGCTATTCGGGGTCTTTTGTGTCTCCATACACATTTTAAGATTTTTTTGTTCTAGTTCTGTAAAAAATGCCATTGGTAATTTGATAGGGATTGCATTGCATCTGTAGATTGCCTTGGGTAGTAT
>NC_041225.1:17895751-17896069 GCF_002837175.3 Physeter macrocephalus | reverse complement strand
CTGATCTTTATGATTTCTGTCCTTCTGCTAACTTTGGGTTTTGTTTGTTCTTCTTTCTCTAGTTCCTATAGGTGTAAGGTTAGATTTTTTATTTGAGGTGTTTGTTGTTTCTTGAGGTAGGCTTGTATTGCTATAAACTTCCATCTTAGAACTGCTTTTGCTGCATCCCATAAGTATTGGATCGTCGTGTTTTCATTGTCATTTGTCTCTAGGTATTTTTTGATTTCCTCTTTGATTTCTTCAGTGATCTCTTGGTTATTTAGTAATGTATTGTTTAGCCTCCATGTATTTGTGTTTTTTACGTTTTTTTCCCTGTAA
>NC_041225.1:17848533-17895342 GCF_002837175.3 Physeter macrocephalus | reverse complement strand
TGTAATCTGCTGTTTTTGGATGGAATGTCCTATAAGTATCAATTAAATCTATCTGGTCTATTGTGACATTTAAAGCTTGTGTTTCCTTATTAATTTTATGTTTGGATGATCTGTCCATTGGTGTAAGTGAGGTGTTAAAGTCTCCTACTATTATTGTATTACTGTCGATTTCCTCTTTGATACCTGTTAGCAGTTGCCTTATGTATTGAGGTGTTCCTATGTTGGGTGCATATATATTTAACATTGTTATATCTTCTTCGTGGATTGATCCCTTGATCATTATGTAGTGTCCTTCCTTGTCTCTTGGAACATTCTTTATTTTAAAGTCTATTTTATCTGATATGAGTACTGCTACTCCAGTTTTCTTTTGATTTCCATTTGCGTGGAATATCCTTTTCCATCCCCTCACTTCCAGTCTGTATGTGTCCCTAGGTCTGAAGTGGGTCTCTTGTACACAGCATATATATGAGTCCTGTTTTTGTATCCATTCAGCAAACCTGTGTCTTTTGGTTGGAGCATTTAATCCATTCACATTTAAGGTGATTATCGATATGTATGTTCCTATTACCATTTTCTTAATTGTTTTGTGTTTGTTTTTGTAGGTCCTTTTCTTCTCTTGTGTTTCCCACTTAGAGACGTTCCTTTAGCATTTGCTGTAGAGCTGGTTTGGTGGTGCTGAATTCTCTTAGCTTTTGCTTGTCTGTAAAGACAAGAGAACTTTTGATTTCTCCATCAAATCTGAATGAGATCCTTAGCCGGTAGCGTAATCTTGGTTGTAGGTTCTTCCCTTTCATCACTTTAAATATGTCATGCCACTCCCTTCTGGCTTGTAGAGTTTCTGCTGAGAAATCAGCTGTTAACCTTATGGGAGTTCCCTTGTATGTTATTTGTCATTTTCCCTTGCTGCTTTCAATAATTTTTCTTTGTCTTTTAATTTGCCAATTTGATTACTATGTGTCTCGGCGTGTTTCTCCTTGGGTTTATCCTGCCTGGGACTCTCTGTGCTTTCTGGACTTGGGTGGCTATTTCCTTTCCCATGTTCAGGAAGTTTTCGACTAAGATCTCTTCAAATATTTTCTCAGGTCCTTTCTCTCTCTAATCCTTCTGGGACCCCTATAATGCGAATGTTGTTGCGTTTAATGTTGTCCCAGAGGACTCTTAGGCTGTCTTCATTTCTTATCATGCTTTTTTCTTTATTCTCTTCTGCAGCAGTGAATTCCACCATTCTGTCTTCCAGGTCATTTATCCATTTTTCTGCCTCAGTTATTCTGCTGTTGATTCCTTCCAGTGTAGTTTTCATTTCAGTTATTGTATTGTTCATCTCTGTTTATTTGTTCTTTAATTCTTCTGGGTCTTTGTTAAACATTTCTTGCATCTTCTCGATCTTTGCCTCCATTCTTTTTCCAAGGTCCTGAATCATCTTCACTATCATTATTCTGAATTCTTTTTCTGGAACATTGTCTATCTCCACTTCATGTAGTTGTTTTTCTGGGGTTTTATCTTGTTCCTTCATCTGGTACATAGCCCTCTGCCTTTTCATCATGTCTGTCTTTCTGTTAATGTGGTTTTCGTTCCACAGGCTGCAGGATTGTAGTTCTTCTTGCTTCTGCTGTCTGCCCTCTGGTGGATGAGGCTATCTAAGAGGCTTGTGCAGGTTTCCTGATGGGAGGGACTGGTGGTGGGTAGAGCTGGCTGTTGCTCTGGTGGGCAGAGCTCAGTAAAACTTTAATCCGCTTGTCTGCTGATCGTTGGGGCTGGGTTCCCTCCCTGTTGGTTGTTTGGCCAGAGGCAACCCAACACATGGAGCCTACCTGGGCTGTTTGGTGGGGCTAATGGTGGACTCTGGGAGGGCTCACGCCAAGGAGTACTTCCCATAACTTCTGCTGCCAGTGTCCTTGTCTCTGCAGTGAGCCACAGCTGCCCCCCCTCACCTCTGCAGGAGACCCTCCAACACTAGCAGGTAGGTCTGGTTCATTCTCCCCTGGGGTCACTGCTCCTTTCCCTGCGTCCCGATAGGCACACTACGTTGTGTGTGCCCTCCTAGAGTGTAGTCTCTGTTTCCCCCAGTCCTGTCGAAGTCCTGAAATCGAATCCCGCTGGCCTTCAAAGTCTGATTCTGTAGGAATTCCTCCTCCTGTAACCGGCACCCCAGGTTGGGAAGCCTGACAGAACCTTCACTCCAGTGGGTGGACTTCTGTGGTATAGGTGTTCTCCAGTCTGTGAGTCACTCACCCAGCAGTTATGGGATTTGATTTTACTGTGATTGTGCCCCTCCTACCGTCTCATTGTGGCTTCTCCTTTGTCTTTGGATGTGGGATATCTTTTTTGGTGAGTTCCAGTGCCTTCCTGTCGATGATTGTTCAGCAGTTAGTTGTGATTCCGTTGCTCTCGCAAGAGGGAGTGAGAGCACGTCCTTCTACTCCGCCATCTTGAACCCATCTCTCCCATGCTCCTTCTTATTCACTCCTTATGATGTGCCTCTCAAGTGTGTTTTCTTTGTACGTATTATTGTACTAGATGGGGTAGAGAGAGGCAGAGAAGAATTGGGATAAATGGGCTTTGAGGGTCATTTCTAAAGGTGTGTCTTTGGTATCAACACTGCCGCATCATAAGTAATGTGGAGAATATGCAAAGTGCTGTTAGGAGAAGGCCGGATATGTGTGCAGCATGTGAAGTGCCTCTGAAAACCATTAACTTCCCTTCCCAAGTCGTAAATAGTAGATAACTGTGATCAAAAAAAGGGTTCATGTGATTTATCAAGCTGAGCAACTGTGCATCTGCAGAAGAGCTGGAGGTCAATCTTGAAATCCAGAGCAGGAAGCGCACCAGGCAATTGCCAGGACTAAGAAGTTAATCATCCCCTTGGACCGCTTCCATCTGTCTCAGAGAGGCAGAACTGCTGCACCTCGAGCAGGGATGCTTTATAGCCACAGATCAGGAAATAATATTTTCTGTGAAACCTCCAGCATCATTTTCAGTAACTTGGGTTTTATAAAAATGGAGCATAATTTCATATGAATAAATCACATTCGGCTAGAAAGATGAGAAGCTGGGAGAAAAAAATTGTGCTTGACTTTAAAAGAAAAACAAAAAAAGGAACAAGCAAGAACGCCAACATGAAAACAGTTGTTGAAGCCATGGCACTTGGGAGGGTGCAAATGGCCATGTGGTTAAATTGTACATATAATCATCTTCTGAAATGTCAGCCCGTGACTCCAGAAATGGCTACATTTTTACAGCCTTGGAGATGCATCACCAGATTGTAACCTGTCTGCCCATCTGGCAATATCTCAGGTCCAAGATCCATTTATATTGGCATCCAAACAACTGCCATCGATTTATCCATTTGTGCCGCGAGGCTTTATTGAACGTGTCCTGCGTGCGCAGCGGGCACCGGGCTGGTGCAGGTGGACAGTGATAAGAAGCAGCCATTCCTCTGCTGACGGCCTCCCCGACCATGGCTTTGCAAAGAGAAAGGCCTTGTTAGCCTCAAGCATCTGCTCACCTCAGTTTTGCCCTTCCTCAAATAAACCTCACCCATCAGATCTCCTCTTCCCATTAGGGAGAATATAACGAAGTTAAGTAAGTGAGGAATCATGTGAAATGAAGTGGTCACCTCCATGTGAGTGTGATCTGTGTCTGGAAGCGGGGCTGGAAATGAATGGTCCCGCGACCAGCGGGGAGGGCAGGGTAGGCATCTGATGGCAGGGAGGGGGCTTTGCATTCAGTCTCATCTTCCTGACCTGTCGCCAAGTGGACCAGTTTCACCCAAGCCAAGGGAACGTGCTGGGAGTGGCCACCAGCACAGAAGGGTGTCTTTCCAGGTCACGTTTTACATACTGTCCCTGAAGTCTGAAGAAGAAAGTCACAGTTGACAGGCATTGGTAACGGTTGGCCTCTTCTCTAAGGGTCCAAAAAGGGGGCTTGGGGGACTTTTAAGAGAGTTTCAGATTTCCAACTTGGAAGATGACAAGGTAGCGGGAGGACATGTATCAGCCCCACCTTCGAGACCCACAGTGGTCTCCAGTCTCTCCGATGCAGGGGCTTCTGATGATGAAGTCTTTTTGGTAAAACTTTTTTAAAGAGCTTTAGAGTTTAGAAGCCCTATCTCATTGGCTATCTCATTTTATGATCCCACAATAACCCTATGAGATAGAAAGGACCCATTTTACAGATAAGAAAACTGAGCCTGAGACAGGTGATGGACCTCACCCCAGGTCACAAGGTAGCAGGTGACAGAGCTGGGACTAGACTCCAGGTCCTCTGACTCGTGTGGGGCAGAATTCTCTCATCTCCATCAGGCAGCAAGGAAACAGGCTCGGTTGGGGTCAGAGGCAGGTGGTTCAGGCCACATTTTATACTGTAACAAATAGCTTAGTCTGTACTAATACTTTGTTTCTACTAGTAACTATAATAATCCGTACATTTCTTGCCTAGCTATCTTTTTATCCCTAGCACCTAGCACAGTTCCTGGCAGTTAGGAGACACAATAAGTTATCTGATGAATGAAAGAAAACAGTGAACAAATGAATGAGTGAGTCAGAACCCATGTTTTGTGGTTAAGCAATGGCAAATTTGGGCTTAAAATAGAAAACAGTTTTCTGAAACTGTGGCTGTCCGCCATTGCAGCAGACCATCTCAGGAGGCAGAGTTTGATGGTCAGGGACTTTAAAAAAAAAAAAAAAAACCCTTCAAAAGATTGAAAGCATCCAGTGCGATTCAGTTAGAGTGAAATTAAATTCTTAGAAATCAGTAGCCAGAGAGAACTGTAGGGTGCCTTAGAGAAGTCTCCTGCCCGGAGATGATCCCTGGCTGCTCCCCGTCTCCCCCTCCCCACTCCTCATTGCTGTGCTTCCCGCCGTGGACACGATGTAAGATGCTCTCCCCTCTTATCTCCACCAATTATTCATGATTCTTTTTTTCCTTCCTTCACTTGATGCACATTTATAGTACGGACCCCCTACAGTGGGTAAGGCGTCACGTCAGTCTCTGTGGTAGACACGAAATTGCTTTACCCAGGCATATCCCACTCTCCATGGGTTTACGGTGGTAGCGCGAACATGCGCAGATCTACTGCGTGTATGAAATATCAGTGTGTGCTTGTGTGGTCCTGGGCCTTGTTAGTACAGCAGTGGCGTGTGGGTACACCGCCAAGCATTTCACGTGCATCACTTATCGTTAATCCTCATGATAACCCACTCAGCCAGGAAGGAGGAATTCAATATTAGGGCCTTAAAGAGATGAACATTTATTTCATTTCATTTTCCAAATCCCCTCCCTAGACTCCTAGTGAGTCTGGGTTTACAGAGACACGTAACCGACCCACTGTCTTAGGGCTGTAAAGCCGCCGCGTGGCCTGTCTGACTCTAGCTGATGCTCTTAGCAGCTTCATCAACGTCCTCCCACCCCATCGAGTTATAAAGAGATCACTGTCCCTGGGGGGATGCAGGTAGACCCGAAGCCCTCTCAGAGCAGAGCAAGGGGCGCGGGGAGGGGCATTTGAAGTAGCGGGTGAAGGACGGGAGCACCAGGGGGCCCAGGAGTGGAAAGGGAAAGAACGGCCTTCTCTGCAGACAGAACGAGCCCCCTGAGCAAGGCAAGGCTGGGGGGTCAACAGGGGGCCGCAGGCCCTTCGTTCCTCTGGGGTGTGGGCATCCAGAGGGATAGGGGTCTGGGAGCCAGCTCTCCACACCCCCCAGTGCAGGAGGCAGGGGAGCCGGGCTTCCCTCAAACGTGGGATCAAGCCTCATCTTCCACGGAAGCCTGAACTAACCAACTACCCTGACTCCTACAACCCTGTTCCGTCAGTACCTCATGGAATTGCTGACAGAGACCTGCTTCTGCCCTCTGCCTACTTAATGTGTTGATGTGTGTTCTCAACAATGGGTGGGGGCAGGAGCCACATCGTGACTCTTAGGGAATACTGTATACAGAATGACTGCTCAGATGTAAGCTATTGTATATAGGATGGATAAACAAGGTCCTACTGTAGAGCACAGGGAAATATATTCAATATCCTATGATAAACCATAATGGAAAAGAGTATAAAAAAAGCATGTGTAATATATATGGAATCTAAAAAAAAAAAGGTTCTGACGAACCTAGGGGCAGGACAGGAATAAAGACACAGACGTAGAGAATGGACTTGAGGACACGGAGAGGGGGAAGCTGGGACGAAGTGAGAGAGTGGCATGGACATATATACGCTACCAAACGTAAAATAGCTAGCTAGTGGGAAGCAGCCGCATAGCACAGGGAGATCGGGTCGGTGCTTTGTGACCTCCTGGAGGGGTGGGATAGGGAGGGTGGGAGGGAGACGCAAGAGGGAGGGGATATGGGGATATATGTATATGTATAGCTGATTCACTTTGTTATACAGCAGAAACTAACACAACACTGTAAAGCAATTATACTGCAATAAAGATGTTTAAAAAAAAAGCATGTGTATATGTATAACTGAATCACTTTGCTGTACAGGTGAAATTAACACATTATAAATCACCTATACTTCAACTGAAAAAAAAAAAAAGAAAGAAAGAATGCTCAATAATGACTTACTCAATGCCTTTCAAACATAAAAGACCAAGAATTCAAATTATGCCACTCATCTCTGCTGCCATGATAAGGAGGGGGAAAAAATACCAGACCTCTGACCCAGCTTTCCCTAATCTCTTCTCTTCTTTGCAAGAAGCAAGCACGGGATTTTGAATCCTTGAGCTTGGGCTGGAACTTACTTTGGGCAAAGTATTTATCCATCTGAGTCTGAACTCTCACAATTGCATAAACAGGATAGTGATAATGTCCTCCTTGTTAGGTTTATGGACAGATTAAATGAGGCGATAAATAGAAAAAGTGCTCTGTTAATCTATCCATACGACAGTAATTACTCTATTGCATCACTAAGAAAATCCACTCATCAAGGTACCATGAGGTACTCTTTAAGTCCTGCCAGGAAGCTTAAAAACAAAGAGAGGAAAATATGACAGAGTGGATTTAATTTATGAAGCCATGAATAACGAATAGTATGGAGCGTGTTTTTACCTTGACATTATAGAAAAATAAATATCAACAAAGCCCAAGAACTATCCCTTACTATTGCTCGTTCCATCCCTACTTTGTAATAGGTTCTAATCTAGCCTGTTCTCCCATCAAAGCCTAACTGTGGGTCTCTGGGTCCTGGGTAAGTTCACCTCGACCCCTGAGGAGGCGGCAACCCGTGTCTCCTATGTCAGCATCTTACTTCACTCACCTGGAAAAGTCATCCTGGGTCATTTCCAGACACCTTTTCCAGCTGATCCCTGAAGAATTGGATTCATCTTATTATTTTCAAAGTAAATCATCCTTATTTCAAAAGCAAACAATGACTCTCAGATAACATGGGGGCTCCCTGGTAGAGATCTGTTTGGGGGCCCTGTGAAGAGAGAAGAACGCTAACTGAGCCTCTGTGTGAGCTCTCTTCTCTAACGGGGCCAGCGGTGCCCATGGATATTTACAAGAGTGGACACACTTTCCTTACTGCTTCTTCTTAACTGCCACCTCAGTGTCCCCGACCACCCTTCGGTGACTGTTAGCCCAGCTGACTGCATTAGCAGCGTAAGCAAACGTAGGCTATCAAATCTACAGCTCAGCTTTTAAAAAGTTCCCCTAAGTACTGGGCTTCCCTGGTGGCGCAGTGGTTGAGAATCCGCCTGCCAATGCAGGGGACATGGGTTCGATCCCTGGTCCTGGAAGATCCCACATGCCGCAGAGCAACTAAGCCCGTGCGCCACAACTAACCAGCCCGTGCTCTAGAGCCAGCGAGCCACAACTACTGAAGCCCACGCTCCTAGAGCCCGTGCTCCGCAACAAGAGAAGCCACCACAGTGAGAAGCCCGCTCACCACAATGAAGACCCAACGCAGCCAAAAATAAATAAATAAAGTAAATAAATTTATTAAAAAAAAAAAAAAAGTCCCCCTAAGTACTAATTTCCACCATAAAACTTAATGGCTCCAGAGAAGACATTGAATTCTATCAGGTAGCTAACACACATTTTAAAAGGTCCCAAACATGTATTTTACACAATAGAACAGAGCAGCCTGGAAGAAACTGTTTAACAGTCTTTTGAGTAAATGAATAACAAGTTGTCTGAAGCCACTAATTACCTGTTGAGATGGTTTAGTGCAGTGGCGATGCCTGCAGGTTCTCGTGGACCCGCTGCCTGAGGTCTGGGCGAGGAAGATGCAGCCCCGAGGGACCTCTGGGTGAAAGGAAGTGTTAACCCTTTTAGTCAATGCCCACAGTTGCCAGGAACCTAAGGGAGCAGAGGGGGTGATGCGAGCTGGGCGTACTTAGCGGGGTTTAACCTCTTTCTAAAAGAATGAAAATAAACGGTTTATTATGGGATTATGTGAAATCATCTGTGTGCGACTTTTGAAAATTGTAAAGCACTATTGAATGTAAAGACTCTTTCATTCACTAAAAAAGAAAAAGAAATTTAAGGAATGGCAGTGGGTGACAGCTGCACAACGATGTGAATATATTTAATGCCACCGAAGTTTTCGCTTAAAAACGGGTAAAATCATAAATTTTGTATGTGTATTTGCCACAATAAAAAAGAAAAAATGAGTACATCTCTGCACGTACTAATATCCCCAGGTCTTCAGGATGGTCCCTTCTCTCAAATGTCTAGAGTGGGAAGCAGGCGTCTCTCTCCCAGGTTTGAGGTGCTAGATTCCAGCCTGGAGATTTCTTCCTGCCTTCCTTCTCTGCTAGCAGAGGTGCCTCTGGTATCCTGTGCTGGGGAGACCCACCATCCCTCCCCTGCTCTTGTTACTGACTCAGATCCTTGGACTCTTTAATCAGTAGAAGTTGATAAGATGACAGACAAGAAATTCAGGCAGGGCTTCACTGGGACTCATGCTGCAGCGCAAGGGGAGCAAAAACAAGTAACACGTGCCCTTGCCTGCTCCCCGAGGAGGGGGGACGAGCTGGTCTGTTAAGTGGGGTGAAAGTAGGGGTGGATCTGTGGGTGTGGGCCGGAGGGGGCGCTTAGGTGGTCTGCCCACCCCCTTGGTGGTGTCATGTGCAGGGCTCGTGTGCAGGACCCTGCTTTTGCCCCCAACAGCTCAGAAGTGGCACTTGGTTTGTGGCCTTTTGGTGTCTCACTGTTCATAACTGCCCTGACTGTGCATGCGTGCGGTTATTTTTAGTCCCTTATAGTTCCTTTGTATTCTGTTCTGGAGGAGATGTTTGTCCAGGTGCCAGCACTGCAGCCAAGGGTCCCAGGTCCCAGCCCACCTCCCTCCTGTCGCCAGGGACCTGTGGCTGCAGAAGAGCCAAGCTCAATGGCCACACCGCCTGGTTTAACCAGCCTCAGGAAAGGGACCAGAGGAACCAGACACCCCATGGGTGGAGTGACCTGACAGTTAAGACCGTCCCTTACGTTACTAGCTTGGACCTGTTACCGTCCACACGGGGTTCCTCTCTTCTGGACTCTTTCCTTCAGACTAAGTTGATAGAGCTGCTAGTGGTAAAATATTTAAATAACAGGACTGGAAGTTGTTTCTGCTGGAAGGCTTTGTCTCTGTTACCCCTTTTGAACGCTGTGTTGCATCCCTTCTAGACCAAGGACGATGGTACCGTATATGTCTGATGTTTGTTGTTCACTCAAGTTTTAATGCATCCCCCCAAATTTTTAATGTATCCAATACATGAGACATCTCCAAGTTAAAATTAAGAGAAATAAAAGACTGTGTAATGAGCATAGTTTTCAGTATTTCTCAATACTGCCTATTCGTTTTTAAAAATATATATTGCTGGAGACACTACTTTGGAAACGACCCCTGGTGTTCTCCTTACTTGCTGCAAGTAGTAAATCTTTCCTTTTCTTAAAAAGAAACATATACACACACGTATTTATCCATCTATCTATATATATATATATATATATATATATATATATATATACATATTTATATATAAACATATTCGTATATCTATCTGAAGTGGAATTATGCCTGTACATTCTTGAATAACTACTTAGATTGAATTAAGCACTTGCTGTCCTGGACTGAATGTGTTGGTGATTTTGGTTATTAGTGGTCACAGTTCTATTCAAATCTTTAAACTGATTACACATGAAGATCTAATGCAGTCTCCCCCGCCTCCCCCCTTTTTAAACTTTGCATTCACACTGACTCAGATCTGGGAAATTGAACTGAACGTAAAAGAAACCCAAGAGCAACCAATCATATATTTTACAGGAAAAAATTCACAAAAGGTGCATATTTAATAACCACGTATATTTCTTAACACACTGAGGCCACTGTCTGTAGCTCTTTCACTGATGTCTGTGCCTTTAATAAACGGAGGGCAGCTGGAGAAACGTTTGTAGCGGGGTGGGTAGTTTTAAAACGAATAGATTAGTGGTGTTTTTTGTTTTGTTTTGTTTTGTTTAAAACCAAACTACTTAGCTGCTTTTGATGAAAGTTTATTTAAATCACGACACCACCACTGTTTTTTGTTTTGTTTTGTTTTGAATCTCCTTTTAGTGGAGAAAACTAGCCAAAGCCCTGGAGCCTTCTTCCTCTGCTTTAAGAGCCTTTCAGGCCAGCACCTCTCCATCCCCCTTATTCCCTCCCAGACAGTCCCACCCAGGCCGGTTCGCTCTCGGGATGCTGAGCCAGCTGGAGCGAGCTGCCCATCCTGCTGCTAACTCTGGGCACAGGGCCTGCCCCTCCGCCTCCGACCCCTCACCGCTTGCCTCCTGTGCCTCAGGCCTCTGGCGTCCTCCAGAGGCAGCCTTGGGCCAGCATTGGCCGGCTGGCCCGCTGGCTCTCCTGACTGTGTTTTGGAGCCTGATGAGCTCCCCTGCTGGTGTTGAAAGGTTAACGTGCCCCCCCGGAGGGGAGCAGGCTGACCTTTCCCGTGCTGGCTACCGGGCCAGCTGCCATACCGGATCCTCCCGTTGGCCGGCAGAACACGGCACCCACCTCTGCCCTCATCAGCCGGCATCGGAGCCCGGCATCCGCATCCCTGTTATTCGGGGTCTACCATCTAACCTGAGCAGATTCCTGAAGCTTGCCTCCCCTCCCTGTAATTCTCCGTGGCCTTGAGTTTCACTGTTCACGCTGCCCGGTACCCACTGCACCTCCCGTCCTTAGAGACAGCGATCGGTATGTCAACGCTCATTAATTAATTACAGGTCAGTTGGGTTAAATGTTGAAACCACACCAACTCCTTGGGAAGGGAAAGGCCGTGGCCCCTTTTCCCATCTCACAGACCAGGTCCGCCTGCTTGCTGGCCCCGCTCCGCTAACCGGATGGGGCCCCCAGAAGCCCAGCCCAGGCCTGGAGTCCAGAGGCCCCACTTGACCTCCCTGTGGCCCCATTTGCCCTGTTCATGGCCAGGGAGCCTCTTTAGGCCATGGTTCCTCATCTTAAAATGAAGATATAACCCCTGTTCAGCCAGCCCAGTCCTGGTGCCAGGGGGAGGGAAGGCAGATAGAGCGTGTGAAGGCCCTGTCAGCCGTGGACGCTACACAGGCACAGAGAATTGCGGTATTTATTAGTTTTTGCAGGGCTGTGTGAAGGACGTCCCGTTTTCTTTGAGTCATCGCCCAGCCACTGAACTGTTTGATAGAATTCTGAAAGGACAGCCAAGCGGACCTTTGGTGTGGTTGGAAGATGAGCACAAAGCTGAATGATACCCCAGCCCTCTGACAGGGGCCTGTGGTCTTCAGGGTCACCCCCAGGCCTCCCAGAGTCCCATGGCCACCACACCCTGTCCTGTGCTGGGACTTGATGTCATAATCCCACTTCATCCCCCCGACTGCCCTCTGGGGTAGGTGTCACTGGCCCTACCTGCCACCCTGGGAAACAGGCCTGGAGGATGGAGTCATGTGCCCAAGGTGGCTGGAGCCCAGGTTTCTGGGCAGCAGTGTGGCGTCGCAGACCGCGCGGGTGGCGCGGGGCCTCACCCTCGCTCTGCCTACAGAATCCCCCTGAAACAGGACAAGACCCAGCCTGCCGCGGCCTTGCACTCGCGACACAGGCCTGAGCGCCGCATGCGGGGCCAAGGGCTGCCCTTGCCCTCGCCCGTGCGTCAGAGCGGAGGCAGTTTAATCACGTCTCATCTTTGTCTGCTTCACGTTTGAATGTAAAACAGGAATGACCACACGCCCACGAAGGAGCCTTCTGGGGGCTTGCGTGTCAGGACAGACCTCATCCAGTTCCGTTCTCTCCAAGAAACTACTTCTAGGGATCTCAGCCTTCCTTCTGTGCTCTGTGCTTAAAATAGAAGATGGCAGAAAACTTGAAAAGCGCTATGGTCTTGCTTAGATGGATTTATACGATGAGGAAAGGAGAGCCAAGCCAGCATGACTGTCTAAGACTTATATTTCTTGAAGATTTTTTTTCCTTCCAACTGGCTCGAGAAATATTAGCTATTCACTAACATTTCGAAATGAAGGCCACATTTTGCTCACGTCCCTACAGCAGCTCTGTGCCCCTGCGAGTCTTTAAAATGTGAACCTGCCCATATGTTGTTCCTTTGCTCACCGGTCATCCTGACTTCTTGCCTCAGTCAAGTGAGGCAAAGCCTCTGGGTAGTGGAGACCACAGGGGCTCTCTCTGGGTGTCATAAGGGATGTCACACCCACAAGGGCTTAATTTCCAAAATATACAAACAGTGCATACAACTAAATAACAAAAAAAAACACAACCCAATCAAAAAATGGGCAGAAGATCTCAATAGACAATTCTCCAAGGAAGACATACAGATGGCTAACAGCCACATGAAAAGATGCTCAACATCACTAATTTTTAGAGAAATGCAAATCAAAACTACCATGAGGTGTCACCTCACACTGGTCAGAATGGCCATCATTTAAAAGTCTACACAGGGGGCTTCCCTGGTGGCGCAGTGGTTAAGAATCGGCCTGCCAATGCAGGGGACACGGGTTCGAGCCCTGGTCCTGGAAGATCCCACACGCTGCGGAGCAGCTAAGCCCATGCACCACAACTACTGAGCCTGCACGCCACAACTACTGAGCCTGCATGCCGCAGCTGCTGAAGCCCACGCGCCTGGAGCCTGTGCTCCGCAACAAGAGAAGCCACCGCAATGAGAAGCCCGTGCGCTGCAACGAAGAGTAGCCCCCACTCACTGCAGCTAGAGAAAGCCCACGTGCAGCAACGAAGACCCAACACAGCCAAAATTAAAAACAAATAAATAAATTTTAAAAATAAATAAAAAATAAAAGTCTACACAGGAATTCCCTGGCCATCCAGTGGTTAGGACTTGGTGCTTTCACCGCCGAGGACCCAGTTTCAATCCCTGGTGGGGGAACTAAGATCCCACAAACCACGTGGCTCGGCCAACAGAAAAATAAATAAATAAAATTAAAGTTTACAGATAATAACTTCTGTAGAGGGTGAGGAGAAAAGGGAACCCTCCTGCACTCTTGGTGGGAATGTTAACTGGTGCAGCCACTATAGAGAACAAAATGGAAGTTCCTTTAAAAACTATAAAAATAGTATGATCTTGCATACCATATGATCTTGCAATCCTACCTCAGCGTATATCCGGAGAAAACTCTTAATTTGAAAAGACACATGCACCCCTGTGTTCACAGCAGCACTGTTTACAATAGCCAAGACGTGGAAGCAACCTAAGTGTCCATCGACAGATGAATGGATAAAGAAGATGTGGTACGTATATACACCCTGGAATATTACTCAACAATAAAAAAGAATGAAATAATGCTATTTGCAGCAACATGGATGGACCTAGAGATGATCATACTAAGTGAAGTAAGTCGGAGAAAGACAAGTACCATATGATATCATTTATATGTGGAATCTAAAATATGACACAGATGAACTTACAGAACAGAAACAGACTCACGGACAGAACAGACTTGCGGTTACCAAAGAGGAAAGTGGGTGGGGAGGGATAAATTAGGAGTTTGGGATTGGCAAATGCAAGGTACTGTATATAAAAGAGATTAATCACAAGGTCCTACTTGTATGGCACAGGGAACTATACTCAATATCTTGTAATAAACTATAATGGAAAAGAATAAAAAAGAAGAAGAGATGTCACAGCAGGAACTCAGCTAACAGCACTCCTCGGGTCCCCTTCAAGCCCAGGCGCTGTTACAGACTCATTTTGTGAGCGGAGGCGCACAGGAGTTTTAGTTCCCCTGCCCCTGCACACATGCTATTCCTTCTGCCTGGAACAGGGTCTTTTCTCCCCTGTCCTCCCCTCCAACATGCCTGGCTACCCCTATCCATGCTTCAGGTCACAGCTGAAACAGCCGGTCCCCCATTAGGTCTGCCTGCCTTTGCCGTCCGCCCCCAGAGCACCCTCCACTTGCCTCTTGTGTGGCCCTCGTCACTATGGTAATGAGCTGCTGGATTGCCTGCCTCACCCTGCCCGTATATTGTTCCTCTGGGCACGGGTCATCCATCATTCCCGAGTTCCTTGCCTTAGTCAAGTGAGAGGAAGACCCTTGGTAGTGGAGACCACACAGGCCCCTTTCTGGGCATCGGAAGGGATGTCACACCGACAGGGGCTTAATTTCTCCTCTGTAAAGTGCAGAGAGTCACGCTTGCTGTGTCCATCTCAAGCCGTTGTTGTCAGGCTTTGGGAGATTATTTTTGCAAGAGAGCTATGTTTAAAAAGGCTGATTACAAATGGCCCACTTTTTAGTAGTAGAGTTGCTGCAACTTGAATAGCTCTTACCTTTGATGAGGAATAAAGGGTAACTTCAGAACACCCCATTCCCTCCTTTGCTCTTAACCCTTTATACCCCAACCTAGGGATGGCTGTGGCTTTTCTCCAATAGTAATTAATAAGTTACACAATGGCAATGGTGCTAAATATTATAATATAAAAGCAATCACTGAAGTGGCAATCTTAATTCAAAATTACTTTACACAGGACTCCAACTTATTTTTTTCTTGTTTGTTGAATCTATAACGTGAACTAAAGACAGAATTACTTCAAGTGGTTTACAGCACACATGACATTAAATATAATGATTTTAAAGTTGTATCGTAAATTGAATATATCCAAAATCAATATAGAGGTGCTGTTGACATCCAGTTGCTTTTCTGGAAAAGTTAACTGAGATGTCCCAGTTACTAAAATCATAGAGTCATTATAGTAATAGTTATATTATAATCTGTTATTAAAATACCATTAGATATTTCACAACCAGAATCCTTCCTCATAGGACTGCCTCTTAACAGTAGGATGGTGTTGGCTGAAGAATACCTTAACAGTAGTTTCCTCTTTCTCCATACTTGGAATAGAACCTGAATAGTACCCACTGTAAAGCCTTGAGAATGTTTTAGTTTGTGTAGATTTGGTCAGAATTCTAAGATAATAAATCCGTAGGGACTTCCCTTGTGGCACAGTGGTTAAGAATCCGCCTGCCAATGCAGGGGATACGGGTTCGATCCCTGGTCCGGGAAAATCCCACATGCCTCAGAGCACCTGAGCCCATGCACCACAACTACTGAGCCTGCACTCTAGAGCCTGCGCGCCACAACTACTGAAGCCCGCACGCTCTAGGGCCCACCTGCTGCAACTGCTGAACCCGCGTGCTGCAACTACTGAAGCCTGTGCGCCTAGAGCCCGTGCTCTGCAACAAAAGAAGCCACCACAATGAGAAGCCCATGCACCACAATGAAGAGTAGCCCCCGTTCGCCACAACTAGAGAAAGCCTACACACAGCAACGAAGACCCAACACAGCCAAAAAAAAAAGAACAATCTGTAAATTAGGAAACATTAAAACAGTATAATTGGTAATTTTATTTCTTTATTTGGGGCACCTAGTAGACTGGACATGGGGTGCTTAGAATATTAGCTACTCAGGATAAAGAACAGTCTTTATACAATCTTTGATATAATCTCTCTTCCCGTAAATATCCTGGATCACCAAGCATAAAAACAACTGAGTTTCTATGTTGCCATCCTAATCTTGAGCCATTCTTATGTACATTAAATCCAACTTTCCCATGAGGTAGTTTCCTGTATCATCATACTGCAGTCTGTGCATCTGTATTTTTGTTGTTGTTGTTAAAGAGTTTATCAGGATTAAGAACTGATTCATCTGTTTAATTTCTCAGTAACTGCATTAGTATCTGTCCTTTATGATTTTTAATTTTTTATTGAATGAAAGATTTTTTTCAGTTCTATAATGCTGTACAGTTTTCAAAAGTTTCACACACATGATTTCATATCATCCCGTAATAACCCTTTTTTTCTTCACCCTGCCCCTACATTACCCTTCCCCGCTTCCCTGTCCCCACTGGTAACCACTAATTTGTTCACTATTCTATGCATCTACCTTCTGTTTGGGTCTCTAAAGCTTTACTCATAATCCATATTGGCCTACGTAATAAGTCTTTACACATAAATGGAGAATGTTTGTCACAACCAAAAATTATCATATAAAATACCCCAATCTAAAATAAAATGACAGGTATAAAAACAGATCCAGTTAGAGATGTGGATTATTTGAAGCACACAGCTAACTAGCTGTACGAGTATAGCATAGTAGTTAACTGCACTGCCTTTATTATCAGCCCAGCCAGGTTCAAATGCCCACTCTTCTCCTAACCAGAATGTGAATTTCGACAAGCCTACATTTTCTTTGTGTGTACTATTGCAGTAAATAGCAGTGCTTGGGGACGCCAACTTATTTAAAAGCCTGTCTCTACAGAGCCTCCTTGAGCTTCCAAAACTGTCACCACCTTGATTACCTGGAGATAATCTGCAAAATTTTCTTCCACCTTTGCAACTCAGGAATGCCAGCAGCTAGGTAGCAGGTAGATGACAGGCGAGAACTGTGCCCCCTCCAAAGACTGTCAGGCTGCTCTGCTGCAAAGCCCTGCACACCGGGCTTCTGCGCCCCCAGCCCCCGTAGATCTGAGGGCACAGGGGCAGCACTTCCGGCGTGACTCCCCGGGCTGAGTATAGCGGCAGTCACCGTGGGCCCCAGCGGGTGCCCCTGCCCCAGCGTAATGACAGGCAGTGCCTCCCTCACTCTTAAAAGTGTCCCAATTTAAACCACCAGGAGTTACCACCTCACACCCATTAGGATGGCTACTATCAAAAAAAAAACCCAGAAAACATCAAGTTTTGGCGAGGATGTGGAGACACTGGAACAACGTGTGCACTGTTGGTGAGAATGTAAAATGATGCAGCCGTTACAGGAAAATAATATGACAGTCCCTCAAAAAATGAAAAATAGAATTACTGCGTCATCCAGCAGTTCCACTTTTGGATATATATCCCCAAAAATCGAACGGAGGATGTCCAAGAGACTATTTGCAGACCCACTTTCATAGCAGCATTATTGACAATAGTCAATCAGTAGAAGCAACCCAGGCATCCATAGATGGATGAATGGATTAAAAAAAAAGTGGTCTCTACGTACAGTGGGATATTATTCAGCCTTATAAAAAGAAGGAAATTCTGACATGTGCTACATAATATACTTTGAGGACATTACGCTAAGTGAAATAAGCCAGTTCCAAAAAGACTAAAACTGTGTAATTCCACTTATATGAAGTATGTAGAGCCGGCAAATCCAGACAGAAAGTAGAATGGTGGGCCTCAGGGGCTGCAGGAGGGGAGAATGGGGAGTTAGTGTGTAATGGGTTTGGAGTTTCTGGTTTGTAAGATGGAAAGAGTTTTGGAGATAGAGGGCGGTGATGGTCGCAAGGCAACGTGAATATACTTAATGCTACTGAACTGTACGATTAAAAATGGCTAAGATAGCGAATTTTATTGTATGTGTATTTTACCACAATTTTTTTAAAAAAGCAAAATGTCCTGGTTTAGACCATAAATTATGTCCACCCTAATTATTACTAATTTTGAATATGTGTTAGGCAGTGTTAGGCAACATTTTCAATGTAAGCCATTTATTTCTAACTATGGAATAAAAAGCTCCTGTTACGAAGGCAGATGGGCAAGAGTTTAAAGGACACTTGTTTGGAGTGGGTGGCGTGATAGGCAAGAGTTCACACAAGAATCGGGCCCCCAGTGAGGGGGAACCCAACTGACCCCTTTCACTGACTCGGGGCTGCAGTTCTTTGAGAAAGAAGGCTCCCTGCGTTTCTAGAATGCTAGTAGGAGGGCCGAGGGAGAGGCCCCCACGTCCAGACCCCTCCCGGGAGCCTTGCCTCCTGGACTGAGCCTTCCACCACGGCCTGCAACAGCTCGCAGGCCTTCCTCGTCTTCCAGACTCAGCTCGTGGCTGCTTCCTCCTGAAATGCCCTCCTCCATCTCAGCTCCACTGTCCCTTTTGAAACCCTGGGTCCCCTAACAGGTCAGCCCCTCCACGAGGTGAGCCCAGGACCCACCAGGCTTCTCCCTTTCCTCCAAGGTACGGGCCCTTCTGCCGTGTCATCACTGTGTTAAAGCACCCCCATCCATTCTCCGCAGGACTGTCATCCTTCTTCCACTGGCCTCACATCCTTCATTAGCTGATAAACTTCTGGAGGGAAGTATGAAGATGGTGTCTTCAAGTCTTCTCTTTGGTTCCATGACAGGTGTTTGAACACCAGCAGTGGATAGCTACCGGAGGCCATTTCCCATTTGCTATCACCATTGTCATGACTTCAGTTACTATTTAACGCGTTGGCGTGTTAACCTTCCCCTTTTTGAGCTTCGTGCGATGTGTCCCCATGGTAGCTATGGTGTTATTTTTCTCTCTGAGCTTTCTGAGGAAGATCATCTGTTGGAAGTCTAGAACCCTTGTCGAGGCAGAGCTTCTCCAGGAAACTTGGATCTTGATGAGCTCGCCCCTTGCAATGGTCATGTTTCTGAGGAGCTGGGCTGCTTGCCCCCATGAGCAGAGGAGAGAGACCCCAGAGAGGAGTCTGGAGTAAAACCTGGTGTGTGCCATCAACCTCACCTACCTCTCCATCCTCCCTGCCTGTTCTAAAAAGGGTAAGCTGCGTCCAGGGCAATAGGAAGGTCTAATAAGGTCTAAAGGAATAGAATTGCTTTCCAAGGGAAGTTTCTACCTTGTCTGTAGTATGAGAATGAAAATTTCCCAAGCCTGAGCTTGGGAAGTCAGCTCTAGGTTTACAGATCCCACTTTTTTCAGTGAAACACCCCAAGGAGGGCATGTCTTTATTAACTCCAGCATTATCACCAAGCCTGTTCTGTTGATAAAATAACATTTTCCAATGTCTGTTGTCCAAATGCAGCAGCACACAGCTCAGGGCAGGTGGAGCCTGGCCATCAGATTGCGCTGAAGGCCCTTTGGTATGGGCAGTCTCTCCACCTGCTCTGGTACATTTCTTTTTATAGAAGTTCTAATCTATTTGTATGGCCACCTTAAGATTCTAAATTAGCTGGCAGTGTTGCAGTTGTAAACAAGTTTTGTTTCACTGGGAAAGTGATTACATAAGGCTCACTTTTCATCCCTTTCAGCTCATTCAAAAACTTTAAAAGGCACCATTCTCTCCCTGAATTTTGTGACTTTGAAATAGACCATATCTTATCATCATTTTATCTTCTGACTGTTCCTCCATCAAAATGTCTGTCGTATTACAATGCTCTTAAAATACAGCTTTGGCAACCCCAAACTTCCCAATCTGTGATCAGTTGTAATTAATCCTCTCACATGTCATTCCATCTTGGATCCTGTCAAGTAACCCAGAAGGCACTTTGCAAAACTTCAAGCAGGAAATCCCTGCACGTTATTTAATGGTGATGCTGTTTGCCAGATGTCATGCATCTTCCTTCAGTAATTCATCCACAAACATTCCAGGAGCGTTTCTTCAGTGCTTGGCACCAAACATTTCTACATTGGATGGATAAGAAAGGTCACAAACCTAAGACTGCCAGATTTAGCAAATAAAAAGACAGAAATGACTTTGGTATAAGTATGTCCCTAATATTGCAAATTATTCGTTGCTTATCTGAAATTCAAATTTCACAGGGTGCCTTGTATTTTATCTGGCAAACCTACAGGTACCATATCTTGATTGAAAGACCATTAAAAAAGTATTCTGTGAAAGTATTTGATCTTTGTTGGAAATTACATCAGAAAATGTCAAGATCTTAGAGGGCCATCTGTATATAAACTGTCAATGCAGCTTAAATCAAAATTCTATCTCACTCTCCTAGAGAGCTTCCTTGAAAACGAATTTTCTCTCTTTTCCGACAATAGCATAAGCATCTCACTCCCAATAGGACAGTGCTCAAGGATTCTTTTTGATTTTTTATCCTATTATGTATCTTTGTGCATGTGGAGTGTGTGTCTTCCTCGTAGCAAGTGTTGGCCTGTTGGAAATTCACGTGAGGGTTGGGACCCTTTACAGGTCAAAGGCATCTGGCTGAACTCTTGCCCCTCCACCCCCGTCCCCACCCACCATCCATGTCCCGCTGGAAAACATCAGGCTCCACTTTCTACGAGGCACAGGCCACTGCCTCAGCACCATGCTGACCTCTTGGTGCCGTTTATAATTTATATTTTGCTGAGTTATTTGTGCCAAGGAATGTCTGTTTCGATAAAGTGGAAGCTTTTTTGTTGCTGCCACTGAGGAGAATTCCTGACCTGTTTCCACGTCTGCGAGGAGACCAAGGAGATTTCTGTGCTGACCTCTAAAAACAGCCGGTTGATGGTCACGGAGCATCACCTCCCAGCACGTGGCCGTCAGGCTGCGAGGTTCTCATTAACGGGACTGCGTGTGGGTGACACTTTCTTTCAAGCTCTGTGTCTTAAGCACTGTTATTCCCTCAGTTATCACATCACGTTAATTATTCATTGCCTAACTTTTTTCCAGATGTAATTAATGAGGTAAGTTACACAATGGCAATGGTAGTAAATATTATAACATAAAAGCAATTACAGAAGTGGCAATTTTAATTCGAGATTATTTTAATTACATGGGACTCCAACTTATTGAAAATCCTGTCTCCACAGAGCCTCCTTTGAGCTTCCAAAGCTGTCACCACCTTGGTTACCTGAAGATAGTCTGCAAAATTTTCTTCCACCTTTACAGTAGCGAGCAAGTAGGGGCATTCGTGCAGATAGGTAACTGGGTAGATTATAAGCAGGAAGTGGACCTCCACCCACCCCAGGAGCCAGGAAGACAGCCTGTGTGTTGGGCATTTTGTTTCAGAGGAGGACAGAGGTAGAAGAAAGCTGCACTCTGGGCAGGACCAGCTTCATGGGCCGCTGACCCACGTGGTCATACAGCACCATGCTCAGAGGGTCCACACTCGGTTTAATGCTCTACAGTTGTCCTCTTGAAATTCTCAAGAGTTTGATCCTTGAATCTGTGTTTTGTAAGCGAAGTCCAGTGGGACGACAGAGCACGCGGCAGGGGCTTGGAGCCTTGGCTCACGGGCAGACCCTCCTTCCTGCGACGGGTTCTCAGACGTCTGCATCCCTGCCTGGTGCCTTCGTCCCATCTAGTGCTCCCCTGTCCAACCTGCATATGGTAACTGCTGCACCCGCAGCAGGGCGTGGACACACCTGGGGTCGGGGTAGGGTAGCACGCCCAGGGCACCGCAAAGCCCTCTCCGCTCCAAGCTGGCAGCACCGGGGTCTTCAATGGGCAGCTCTTCGGGGGTGAGCTTCCTCCCCCGACCCGATCCAGGTGCCTCATGCGTCCTGGTGCAAAGGTCACAATACCCTCGGAGGTTACCCCATGCCCATGTTGGTTTGGGGCAGTGGGCCTACGGGAAGGGGAGACGCCTGGCTCAATTTCACAACCCCCCGGCCAGGGCACCACCTGATAAGACCGCCCCCCCCAAAGCCTGTGAGGGATTATACTCGCCCCACAAGTATCCTAGGGCTCAGAGAGCATGGCATGAAATAGCAAATAAAAAATGCGGTAGCATACTGAGAGACCACGGGAGAAAGAAGGGCTCTATATCTTAGTGCTTGTAATGACACTTGTTTCCCTGCCTTCTGAATAAGAGGTTCACATACTCATTTTGCAGTGAGCCCTGCAAATTATGTGTCAGGTCCTGGCTCCAGGGCTTAGGGAAGCCGGGTCACTGCCCTTATTTAGCATCAGGAAAGGCCTGTCTTTTAAGGTCTTAAGGTCCTCATGGAGTGCATTCTCCCAGGTGACACTCTGAGGTCCCAAATGCATTTTGCTCCTTGGAATCACGCGAGGCACACGCTGCCAGCCGTGCTCTGACATCTGGCTGCAGACCTTGCCCCTGCCCTCTCTTCCTCCTGTTATCAAAACTCTCCTGTGAATCCCCTCGCTCCTTTGTTCCTCACTGGGAAAAGAAAAGTGAGACTACCTTTGAAGCAGAGTGATTCTGATCAAGGAGACAAACCGGTTTGAAGCGGGAGCTGCCTGCAGGCAGGGACTGTCCCCGGGACAAGGTGCAGTCCCCCTGTCTTTCCCCAGAGCCTGCTGGGGCCTTGACTGCATTTCCTGACTCCATCCTGGTGTCCAGTGAAAGAACAGGCTTCAGCAGGCCTGAGGGCTCGTCCCCGGCTGATGCACGGGACCATTCAGACCCTCCCCGGAGAAATCACCCCATCAGGCCGGGCCTGGGCTGAGAGTTTGATTGGCCTGTGGCACGATGCTTGGTATTCTTCTCCTTTTCGCAGGCGGCTCATTTGTGAAGCAGGATTTTGCTCACATGCTCCACGATGGTGGAGCTGGGGAGTCACAGGACCCAGTCTAACTTGGCACCATACTCAGGAATAATAAAGCAAATAAAATTATATTGCCCACATTCTAGTTTATTTTGCTCCCCCTTCCTTTTCTTACCTCCCCTGCTCTTCTGTTCTCCCTCTTTGCTCAGCCCGCCCATAAAGCACCTTTCCATGTTCAGCAAACCGTAACAAAACGAAGGCCTGGCCCGAACGTGTCTTGCCTTGACTGGAATGTCCTCGTGGTCATTTCCCTCTCACAGGTTCAGCTATTCCTGGCCTCTGTGCATGGGGGTTGCTTTCAACCATGACGTCTCACCAAGTGTTCTCTTGGGGGCGCAGCCTCTGAAGGGTGTGTTCGCAGGGGCCACACTGGTTGGAGGGGACCGCCCCTCCCTGACTCATCTGCCCCCCTCTCTAGCCGCGCCCGCACCGAGACTCCTGGTCCAGTGTTTTTCTCAAGAGTGTCCCACTCCGAATAGTCTCTACTCTTTTAAATTACATAGGATGTTGGCTTATAGAACTTCACTTCACTTGGTCCAGGAAATCAGTCACTCCCAGTCTATTTTTCCAGCTCTTTTCATCATCACCCGTGTGCCTAAATATAAGGGCTAGACTGCGGAGATCCGCGGAATCCAGCTTCGTGGGAGGGGCCGCCGTGTCCATGTGGTTCTCGAGAACTCGGATACCTGAAGGCAGGTGCGTGGGCGTGAACTGCGCATGCGCGAGCCCGCAGGCCTCAGGCTCCAGGGTTCCCGGGGGACTTGGTTCGCTGTCCAGACTATCGAGGAAGAGGCTGCATCACAGGCGCGGGCTCCTGGGACCTAAATAAATAAATTAATTAAAGGGCTACTTGGTACTGGACTCTGTAAACTAGAAAGAAGGATAAATGATTCCACCCTCTGGTCTGAGCCTGTTTTGTTTCACCCTACACACCCGCCCTGGTGGGTCTCCATCTCTTGGTCGGCCTTGGCTTCGCGCCATTATTCCACCCCCTTGCCCTGAGGCTTGCTTTGCCTCTAATCTCCCAGAGAAATCCTACCTGTGGTCAGGGCCCAGCTCAGCTCTCACTTCCTCCATGACTCCTACCTGAAAACGCTATCCCTCCTTATTCTCCTGGTCTCTAAATTCTTAGGACTAAGAATTTTATCGCAGAATTTAGCACTTAACATACACTGTCTTCTTTGGAACTTTGTTCTAGGCCCTCCAAATTTGAGGGCATGGATTAGCACGGTGCTTCTTTCCCCCAGGACGCTCAGAACAGTGCCGGGCAGGTGAAGTGCAAAGCTACAGTGCAGGGAAGGAGCCGGGCAAATTCTAAATGGCAGAGAAACCCCCATTGACCTAAAACTACATGAAGATGCTCTGGAAGTGACTGGCTTCAGGCAGATAGTGCCTTCAGCTCATCCATGAAGTCAACATGTGGCAAGATAAGAAATCTCCAGCTCCCAGCACAGCACCTGACGAATCAGAGGCTCAAGGCATGGTTGTCAAAAGAATGTCTGCGATTACCTGGGCTTGTAGAGGTAGCAGAGCTAAGCATTTGGCATATGCTCAACTGTTACCCAGTAACCTCCATGCACAACCAGGAAGAAAACACAGGACAGCATGTTATAGTCCAATCCGGACTAACTAGCAGTAACAAGTCATCGTGACTTTTGGCTCCAATGTTCTCTGGTTTTCTCTTGGCTTCCCCACGGCTCATCACCCTGAATGGGGGAAAGGAAAAGAATTGCATAGAAATGAACATACCTCCTAGTTAGAAAGTTTGGTATTAGGCATTTCTAGGGATAAGTAACTAAAATGAGGGTCACTGGGTTTTTAATTACAAAGAATATTAGTAGTAAGAGGGACCTTAGCAGTCATCTGGTCCAAGCCCATGTCTTAATAGATGGGGAGGTGGAGCCCTTCAGGGAATGAATACAGCCCGGGTGTGAAGGTTTCCAGGCTGCCTCACTCTCCTTGAACCTCAGCTGGGATGACCCATCAAGCTCACCTTGATGATCATATAGCAGGTCACTGGGAAGTTGGGTTTGTGGCATGTGTCCAGGATCTCCTGGATGGAGCAGGCTGTATGATGGCGTGTCCAAGAGGCACCCTTCACTTCCTTACAGAGAGAACCCCCTGTTCGGTTCACCCTACCCTGAGCTGCAAGTTCTTCAGGGGAGGTTGGTTAGGCTCCAGTCCTAGGAAAGGACTATTGATTGGTCCAAGCCAATCTTCGTGGTCTTATTACCCTTGCTGTGGAACTGGTTTAGTCGTGGTCATGTGACACAGTGCGAGCCCAGCGAGACATGAGGGGTAGTCTGGGTAATGAGGGAAATAAGACAGGACCATTGCTGTCTCTGCACATGGTCAGCTCTGAGCGGTGACTCGCGGCTCTCTGAGGGCCGTGAGGAACGTCAGCCTGCACACAAGCCAAGGATGGCAGTGAGAGCAGATGGAAAGAGCCTGGGTCCTTGATGAGGCCTCGGAGCCTGTGAATTAGCCACTCCTGGAAACACCCCTCCCTGGGGCTTCTCACAGGAGGCCTGCATGTCCTTCCTTACTATGTTTTTGCTTATTTTAGTTGTCATCCCTGTTCCCTATCACTACACACCGTCTGTCAGCTGTGCTCTATCACATAGCCTTTCAGAAGGCCCTTCTGCACAGCACCTCCCGCAGAAGCCCCTGAATAATACTTGACACACTTGCCCTGAGAGTCCTTATCTGAGGAGCGAACCCAGCCTGGTTTACGACAGCTCATCGCAAGATCACAGCTTGAGCGGGTACGGCCACAGGTCTGCGTCTCAGATGCTGTCATTTGGCTTCCATAAACTTGTGCTCATCACCCTGAAGTCTTGTATTCCTCGGCGAGATGCAAATTAAACACCATATCGTGCCGACATTCAGAAGCTCACTTTGCTTTAAACACAGGAGCGAAATGGAATTGGTTCATTCCGATGGAGATGAGGTTAGGAGGAGCGTTTTCAAGAGCCAGACACAATTCCGGATGCCACCAGTCTCTCTGAGCCCCGCCAGCCTCCCTTGGGAGCTGCCTTTGACCTCGTTCAAGGCCGTAGCCGTCTGGAGCTCTGCACTAAAACAGCCAGGTTTACAGAAATAGGAGACTTCTAAGAAGTAGTGTTGGAAAGCTCATTTGCTGAGTCATTTTGGACATTCCTTTTCTGGGGAGACAGAGTAGCTAATCTCCCAGGTTTTTTCCTGATCAGACATTTTATAATCCCATGGAATGACCAGATGGGTGAAGTGAGTTAAGAACGCCAGTAGGGCTTCCCTGGTGGCGCAGTGGTTGAGTGTGCGCCTGCCGATGCAGGGGACACGGGTTCGCGCCCCGGTCCGGGAAGATCCCACATGCGGCGGAGCGGCTGGGCCCGTGAGCCATGGCCGCTGAGCCTGCGCGTCCGGAGCCTGTGCTCCGCAATGGGAGAGGCCACAACAGTGAGAGGCCCGCGTACCGAAGGAAAAAAAAAAAAAAAGAACGCCAGTAAACTGGAGGAATTCCTGTTTGTTTGGGCTGCCATGTTGGAAGAAGTATTAGAGTTCTTAAAAATTAAAGACCAGTATTAAACTTATGTATTGAGCGCTTGCGATATGCTTGGCGCTGTGCTAAGAATATTACAAGCATGTTCTCATTTGGTCCACCTAGCAGCCCTGTGAGGTCAGCGCTGTTATTACCTTGTTAATCCAGTGAGGCAGCTGAGTCTCAGAGAGGTTAAGTAACTTCCCCAAGGTCACACAGCCAGCAAGCAGAGGAGGTCAAATGTCCATCTGGGTCTGTCCATCTGATTCTAAAGCCTACCCAACATTCTGCCTCACATGGTACAAATTCTCTAAATGTGGCTGAGGCCAGAAAGGCTGATAGCTTATCTCACTTGCTGGGGAAGTCTGGCTCTTCAGAGAGCAGGTTAGCTTTAGGAGCCTAAGATCTGGGTTGCAGCCTCTCTCCTCCACTCACTAGGTGTGCAGCCTTGAGTCGGTCACTTAATCTCTCTGTTTTGCCTTCTGTAGACATAATGACTTTGCTACTTTATAGGTTTATTGTGAGGCTCAGAGGAGGGACTTGAAAAGAAAATGCTTTGAAAAATGTTAACGAACCATATAAATTCAAGCACTTATTACGATTAAAAGTAGTCAAGTAAGGACAAGAAGTTAGATTAATCGGACTACATCCAAATTAAAGTGTTTTTGCTGCAAACAATATCATCAAGAAAGGGAAAAGACAACCCACACACAGGAGAAAATATTTTCAAATTGTATATCTGACAAGGGACTTTTATTTAGATTATATAAAGAACTATTATAATTCATTAATGAAGAATTTTTGAAGGGCAAAGGACTTAAATAGACATTGTCCAAAGAAGACACACACATGTCCAATAAGTACATGGAAAGATGTTCAATATCATGAGACAAATGCACAACAAAGTCACAGTGAGCTCCTGCTCCACACCTACCACTATGGCCAGAATCATAAAGATGTACAGTAACAGGTGTTGGCAGGCATGTAGAGAAATTAGAACCCTCATACACTCCTGGTGGGAATGCAGAATGGAACAACTGCTTTGGAAAGCCGTCTGACAGTTCCTCAGAAGATTAAACGTAGATGGGACTTCCCTGGTGGTCCAGTGGGTAAGGCTCCGTGCTCCCAGTGCAGGGGGCCCGGGTTGGATCATTCAAAGCCTTCAGTCCAGAGAAGATAGCTGGGTGGAGAATGTTCTCCGACAGGCCTTTATTTTAAAGTAAATTAATTAAATATTATTTTAGAAACAGAAAAAAAATATCAACAGGTCCAGGACTATTTGGGAACCAATGAATATTTGTACATTATTGTATTTTTCCTTTATTTGTGAAATGTCATCCTCTTTGGTTGGGTCACATGTGGGTCTTTAGTCAACTGAAAGTAAAACTTTGTTCCAAATATGACCCAGAACTCCAAGCAATAACTATTTTTTCTCTTGGTTCATCTGGAAGAGAAAATTCTTCACCCATCCCTAAAAAGAAAATCAGGTAATTCCAAAAGCAGGGCTGACTCCAGAACAGAAGAACTGACATTCCTTAGCAAGTATTATTAGTTGGGCAGTAATGCTGTAAACTCAGGAATCCTAAAAGAATGTTTTGGTGCTGTTCAAACAGATTTCCCAAACCATGGCACCCATCTAAGCTAAGGAAGCAGAGCACCAGACAGCTGGTTAAGAATTAATGGCGGGACTTCCTTGGTGGTGCAGTGATTAAGAATCTGTCTGCCAGTGCAGGGGACACAGATTCAATCCCTGGTCCGGGAAGATCCCACATGCAGTGGAGTAATTAAGCCCGTGGGCCACAACTACTGAGCCCGAGCTCTAGAGCCTGCGAGCCACAACTACTGAGCGCACCGCAACTACTGAAGCCCATGCACCTAGAGCTTGTGCTCCGTAACAAGAGAAGCCACCGCAGTGAGAAGCCCGTGCATTGCAACGAAGAGGAGCCCCCGCTCGCCACAACTACAGAAGGCCTGCATGCAGCAACGAAGACCCAATGCAGCCAAAAATAAATAAAATTTAAAAAAAAAAAAAGAATTAATGGCTTAACTGTCATTTGTAACATTTGATGTCATAAAGGTCAGAAATCTGGAACATGACAAGGGCCCCATGAGGTGACATCTGTGCTCTCTGGTGTTTGAAATTGATGATCAAGCCTTATGTTCCAAAGCCTTTCATAAAATTGGAATTTGGCCATTAGTTCTTCATTCCTTGGTAGAACTATGTAGACGGCCCCATTGACTGATCAGGAGGATTTCTGGTTGCTTTGGCTTGTAACACAAAGCATTCCGTATGCTTACCACAGGATCAGCTTTGAAATATGAGGCATGATTTATGTCCAAGTTTATAGACCTCCTATATTACTAAATTTCTCTCCTGCTAAATGTGGCAAGTTCTCTTGACTTTTATCCTCCCCTAAGACCGGCAGAAACTTTCAGAGACCTTAGGATATGTGCCATGCTGAATAAGTCTTCTTTCTGACCTTTATCCCTTCCCCAAGCCATTCCCTCTCCGATCCTAGTTCCCTACCCCTTGCTTCTCACCTTTAACAGATTGTCTTACCTGAGCCCTTGGAGTCCCCCTTCAGGCTGAAGCCACCATCCTGCCTGAAGTTTTTACATAGGCTAAACTATATCCCCCATGCTTATTTTTGGACCTAAACATAATGTTTATCCTTCTTAATTGTCAGCTTGTACTGAAGAGCAATCTTCTAAGTAACTATTTGATGAAAGGAAGATTTAAAGCTACTACAACAATCTATTTAGAAAGTAAAGAAATGAAAAACACAGCATAATGAGGATGATCACTTGCAACCGTAGGAATGTTCAAAGGCAAAATGATAGTTCCCAAAGCTTCCGTTATTAAGAAAGAATAAAAATAGCCAAGGTAGGGACTCCCCTGGGGGTCCAGTGGCTAAGACTCCATGCTCCCAACGCAGGGATCCCGGGTTGGATCATTCAAAGCCTTCAGTCCAGAGAAGATAGCTGGGTGGAGAATGTTCTCCGACAGGACACGGACAGGACAGGGATCTCCTGATCCCTGGTCAGGGAACGAGATCCCGCGTGCGGCAACTAAGAGTTCGTATGCCGCAACTAAAAGATCCCATGTGCCGCAACTAATACCCAGTGCAGCCAAATAAATAAATAAATTTTTTTAATAGCCAAGATGAACAAACAACTCAAGAAGTTCAAGAAGTTTATAAAAGTATTATGAAGTAATCCTGAAAAATGTAGAAGGAAGCAAGGCCGGAAAATAGTCCAATTATTATATAGATCAAGAGCTGTTTCTTTGAAAATAAAATAAAATAGACAAACCCTTGGCAAATATAATAAAGAAAAAGGGAAGAGAAAACAAAATTTAGAATCAATACAATTTTTTATTTTAAGAGACTATTATATAAATTTTGTAAAATGAACTTGAAAATATAAATTAAATAGAATTTTTTGAAAAAAAATTAACAGAATTGACAAGAGAAGAAATGGACAAACCAAGAAATAAATTGTCAAATAAACCAAAGAACTGCCATTCTAAAAGACTTTATGACTAGGTGTTATTACTGGTGATAAGTTTTAAACTTTCAAGGAACAGATAATTCTCATACTATGTAAGCTTTCCTTATAGATAGAACACTATGAAAGGTAAAACACTATCCAATATATTCTTTTAAGCTAAAACCACCATGATGCAAAACCTGCCAAAAATTGCCCACAAATATAAAATAGATCAATGTAAATATATGTCAAGTTCACCTATAAACATAGATCTTCCCAAAATGCTAACTAAAATAGTAGCAAGGTAAATTCAATAATATAGTAGTAGAATCATCTTCCACAATGAAATAGACATTTAAAAGGTAGCATATGTTCTGTCGGTGAAAAAAATGAAGAACTGGAAAAAATAGGAAAGTTCAAAAAATATTTATCCTTGTAATTCCACCATCAGAAAATATCCACAGTTAACATTTGAGGAGTATATATCCTTACAGTGTTTTTTTCTCTGTATAAATTTTTAATGTAATTACGATCATGCTACTTTGTAGCCAGCAGACTGTCAGGGAAAGACCATGTACAGATATCCTGTGAGGTCCTCCACTAATCTGGCAAAGAATTCAGAAACACAGCTGAGACAAAGCTGGAACAGGTGTACCCCAGGTGCCCTTGGAGGTTGTAACAGAGTACTTACACCTCAGTCCTTTTATGCTTGGACCTCACATATCCAGTCAAGAAGACTTACCCAGTCTGTGTTCTTAATAATCCCATGTCAGAGCCTGATTACAGACAGTGGGACCCTCTGATTATTAAGCAAAACCCTGAGTCAGCGAAACCCCATCCTCTGTCCCAGGGAAAAAGCAGGATTTAACACTTAGGCAGTCCTGATCCATTTCTCTGCCCTCAGATGACTGGCATACTGGAAAGCCCATTGCTTCACAAATACAGAATGAGAATTTTTCACAACAGTAAATATTCTGCTCTAATATGTTTATCATGACTACATAGTACTGAAAAGTATTCTCATAAGGGTGTATAATCCCCTAGTGTTGGGCATTTTGGTTGTTTACAAATCCTTTCCTATTGCAAGTAACATAAGAGCCTATATCCTTGTAGATAAATGTTTTTAAACATACCTGATTATTTTCATAGGGTAAATTTCTAGAAGTAGAATCTCAGCTCTGTCCCTTATTAGGATCCTTATTGTCCCTACCTAGAAGGAGACCAAGGCATAAAGTAACAACTACAAAAATCCTGAGGGTCTCTGGTCTTGAGGGAGGTATTGTCCATTGTCCTGAGTTGCTATTTTGTGTTGGGATATGGCTGTTGTCCTCCCCTGGCATCTGGGTGCTCCATTCTGATTTATTTGTAGAACTTTTCTTTGTTTGATTTTGTAGATTAATGAAAAATGTGCAGTTTTTGCATTGTCAACAAGTGGTATTGTAACTTGCATTAGTTTCTCATAGCTGATTTCATCTACTTTTTATGATTCTGTGTGGTTTCTCACAGTTACACTTTTCTCCTGGGAGAAGCTGACTCCTCTGTCCCAAGCTCTCTGCCTGGCTGAGTGTCTTTCAAGTCTCTCTCTCTCTCTCTCTCTCTCTCTCTCTCTCTCTGTCTGTCTCTCTATCTGTCTCTCTCTCTCTCTCTCTGTCTCTCTGTCTGTCTCTCTCTCTCTCTCTCTCTCACACACACACACACACACACACACACACACACACACAAGCTATGGCTCTGCGGTACCTGGCACCACAGGTCCAGCAAAGGTCACACCACTATCATCCCTTACCCCCATGCCATTTACTCTGAACATAAATTTAAAGAACCACCCACCTTTTTATCCTTAACATTTTTAGAACCGCACTTATTTGAGTCATTTTTCGCACAAGGCTATCTATATACATGTTCTTTCTAGCTTTGGTACACAGACTTTTAAAATCAGAGCTTAATTTCCACAATAATGGTTTTTAACTAAATTAAGTAATGCCTACTTTGACTGGGTGATAAAATGGGCAGTGACTATAGAAGAGACCTGCTTGGTTGTTTCATTCATCGGCTTTTGATACAATTAATCAGAGCTGGAGGTTGGAAGTACTGAGAGAGGGTTCCTTTCCACTTGATAAATTTTAAAAAAATTTTTAGTGGAGTATAGTTCCTTTACAATGTTGTGTTAGTTTCCAGTGTACAGTAAATCGATTCAGTTATACATATACTTATATCCCCTCTTTTTTAGATTCTTTTCCCATATAGGTCATTACAGAATATTGGGTAGAGTTTCCTGTGCTATACAGTAGGTCCTTATTAGTTATCTATTTTATATATAGTAGTGTGTATATGTCCATCCCAGTCTCCCAATTTATCCCTCCTCCCCCTTATCCCCTGGTAACCATAGGTTTGTTTTCTACCTCTGTGACTCTGTTTCTGTTTTGTAAATAAGTTCATTGTATCATTTTTTTTAGATTCCATATATAAGCAATATCATATGATATTTGTCTTTCTCTGTCTAACTTACTTCACTCAGTATGAAAATCTCTAGGTCCATCCATGTTGCTGCAAATGGCATTATTTCGTTCTTTTTTATGGCTGAGTAATATTCTATTATATATATATGTACCTCATCTTCCTTATCCATTCCTCTGTTGATGGACATTTAGCTTTCTTCCGTGTCCTGACTATTGTAAATAGTGCTGCAATGAACATTGGGGTGCATGTGTCTTTTTGAATTACGGTTTTCTCTGGATATATGCCCAGTAGTGGGATTGCTGGATCATATGGTAGCTCTATTTTTAGTTTTTTAAGGAACCTTCATACTGTTCTCCACAGTGGCTGTACCCATTTACATTCCCACCAACAGTGTAGGAGGGTTCCTTCTTTGCCACACCCTCTCCAGCATTTATTGTTTGTAGATTTTTTGATGATGGCCATTCTGACCGATGTGAGGTGAAA
The DNA here is from genome assembly GCF_002837175.3 of Physeter macrocephalus. NCBI lineage: Eukaryota > Metazoa > Chordata > Mammalia > Artiodactyla > Physeteridae > Physeter > Physeter macrocephalus. The sequence continues at coordinate 17,862,754 of NC_041225.1, read as the reverse complement.
CCTCATCGTAGCTTTCATTTGTATTTCTCTAATAATTAGTGATGTTGAGCATCTTTTCATGTGCTTTTTGGCCATCTGTATGTCTTCTTTGGAGAAATGTCTATTTAGATCTTCCACCCATTTTTTGAATGGGTTGTTTGGTTGGTTGATATTGAGCTGCATGAGCTGTTTGTATATTTTGGACATTAATCCCTTGTCAGTTGCTTCATTTGCAAATATTTTCTCCCATTCTGAGGGTTGTCTTTTCGTTTTGTTTATAGTTTCCTTTGCTGTGCAAAAGCTTTTAAGTTTCATTAGGTCCCATTTGTTTACTTTTGTTTTTATTCTCATTACTCTAGGAGGTAGATCAAAAAGATGTTGCTATGATTTATGTCAAAGAGTGTTCTGCCTATGTTTCCCTCTAATAGTTTTATAGTATCTGGCCTTACATTTAGGTGTTTAATCCATTTTGAGCTTGTTTTTGTGTTTGGTGTGCGGGAGTGTTCTAATTTCATTTGTTTACACGTAGCTGTCCAGTTTTCCCAGCACTGCTTATTGAAGAGACTGTCTTTTCTCCATTGTATATCCTCGCCTCCTTTGTCGTAGATTAGGTGACCACAGGAGCGTGGGTTTATCTCTGGACTTTCTGTCCTGTTCCATTGTTCTATATTTCTGTTTTTGTGCCTGTACCATACTGTTTTGATTACGGTAGCTTTGTAGTATAGTCTAAAATCAGCTCCATTTTTCTTTCTCAAGATTACTATGGCTATTCGTGGTCTTTTGTGTTTCCACACAAATTGTAAAAGTTTTTTGTTCTAATTCTGTGAAAATGCCATTGGTAATTTGATAGGGATTGCATTGACTCTGTAGATTGCTTTGGGTAGTATAGTCATTTTTACAATATTGATTTTTCCAATCCAAGAACATGGTATATCTTTTCATCTGTTTGTGACATCTTTGATTTCTTTCATGATTATCTTACAGTTTTATGAGTACAGGTCTTTTGCCTCCTTAGGTAGGTTTATTTCTGGGTATTTTATTATTTTTGATGCAATGGTAAATGGATTGTTTCCTTAATTTCTCTTTCTGATATTTCACTGTTAGTGTATAGGAATGCAAGAGATTTCTGTGTATTAATTTTGTATCCTGCACCTTTACCAAGTTCATTGATGAGCTCTAGCAGTTTTCTGGTAGCATCTTTAGGATTTTCTATGTATAGTGTCATGTCATCTGCAAACAGTGACAGCTTTACTTCTTCTTTTCCACTTTGGATTCCTTTTATTTCTTTTTCTTCTCTGATTGCCAAGGTCAGGAATTCCAAAACCGTGTTGAATAATAGTGGTGAGAGTGGACATCCTTGTCTTGTTCCTGATCTTAGAGGAAAAGCTTTCAGTTTTTCACCGTTGAGAATGATGTTTGCTGTGGGTTTATAGTATATGGGCTTTATTGCGTTTAGGTAGGTTCTCTCTTTGCCCACTTTCTGGAGAGTTTTTATCATAAATCGGTGTTGAATTTTGTCAAAAGCGTTTTCTGCATCTGTTGAGATGATCATATGGTTTTTATTCTTCAATTTGTTGATGTGGTGTATCACATCGGTTGACTTGCGTATATTGAAGAATCCTCGCCTCCCTGGGATAAATCCCCCTTGATCATGTTGTATGATTCTTTTTAATGTGTTGTTGAGTTCAGTTTGCTAGTATTTTGTTGAGGATTTTTGCATCTATGTTCATCAGTGATATTGGCCTGTAATTTTCTTTTTTTGTTATATCTTTGTCTGGTTTTGGTATCAGGGCGATAGTGGCCTCGTAGAATGAGCTTGGGAGTGTTCCTTCCTCTGCAATTTTTTTGGAAGAGTTTCCGAAGGGTAGGTGTTAACTCTTCTCTAAATGTTTAATAGAATTTGCCTGTGAAGCCATTTGGTCCTAGGCTTTTGTTTGTTGGAAGAGTTTTATTTTTAATCACAGTTCAATTTCAGTACTTGTGATTGGTTTGTTCATATTTTCTCTTTCTTCCTGGTTCAGTCTTGGAAGATTGTACCTTTCTAAGAATTTGTCCATTCCTTCTAGGTTGTCCATTTTATTGGCATACATAGTTGCTTGCAGTAGTCTCTGATGATCCTTTGTATTTCTGAGGTGTCCGTTGTAACTTCTCCTTTTTAATTTCTAATTTTATTGATTTGAGTCCTCTTCCTTTTTTTCTTAATGAGTCTGACTAAAGGCTTATCAATTTTGTTTATCTTCTCAAAGAACCAGCTTTTAGTTTCATTGATCTTTGCTATTGTTTTCTTTGTCTCTATTTCAGTTATTTCTGCTCTGATCTTTATGATTCCTTTCCTTCTACTAATTTTGGGTTTTGTTTGTTCTTCTTTCTCTAGTTGCTTTAAGTGTAAGGTTAAGTTGTTTATTTGAGATTTTTCTTGTTGAATCAGTAATTTTTTTTAAAATTTTAGATGTTTCAATAAGTGGGCTGAGAGAATAAGTGTATTTGGCTAACCTCTTGTTTGTCCCTGCTAACCTGAATCCCTGAGAGAGGCGAAACTCCTGGTTGTGGTCTCTTTGTGTCTCTTCTAAATGGAACCATCTTAGGCTTTCAGAAGGTGTAAGAGTAAGACATAAATTAGCGAATCTCAAACTGGTACCCCACGGGCCTCATCTGACCTACAGATGTGTCTCATTCCAAAAAAAAAAAGTGAAACTTTTCATTGTTAAAAATTCTCAAATTAGTTACTAGCGTTTTAAAATCAGGAGATTTGATATAACATCAGGATTCGGGGCTTCCCTCTGAAAAAAAAAAAATTGAAGGATTTGGTAACACTGGCTCTCATTTCCACGTGGCAGAGATCTGCTGGCCTGGGGAAGCAGTGGACCAGTCAGGGCTATCCAGCTTGACACTTTCCCACTGGGGAGCCAAGGGTCCACTGTCTTTATCATCGTGTGTTAGACATTTATTTCTCTTATAACTGGACACTTCACTCATTTATGCTACTTGCCTGACCCCTATAGGTTCTGGATTTTCAACCAGTGATGTAGATAGTAGCTCTCTAAGTCATCTGTTTTATGAAATCTTTGGCAGCCCCAAGGCAACAGAAAAACTACGTATGTGAATATATGAACATCTCATAGGCTATTTCATAGTATAATAAAATGCATTGACTTACTCTGTCAAGAATCATTTTTCTTTCATTCATTCAGTTGATAGTTGTTGACAACCTATTCATGCCGCACCCCCTTGCTAGCACTGGGGATACAAGGATAAAGTAGATAATTCCTATCGTTAGTATGGTAAGGGCTACAAAAGGAAAATAGGTGATGTGCTAAGGGGTTCAGGGGAGGAAATATTAACTACTCCTGGGGGAACTGAGAAAAACTTTACAGAATAGGGTAATATTGCAACCAAGTCCTGAAGAGTGAGTTGGAGGTACCCAGAAGAAGAAAGGGAGAGAGGGCTTCGTAGCATAGAAAATAGCGCATGCAGAGGCACGCAGGTTGTCAAAACGGTGAGAAGTTTATTATAGACAAGGTTTGGGGGTGCACCCTATGAGGTGTGGCTGAAGATCTGATGGAGGCCAGACCATGAAGAGCTTCAAAAACTATGTTTAATAGAAGACTTGTTCCTGGAGGTATTACAGAGCTAACAAAAACTTTTAGTACAAGACCAACAGTCCTATCAGCGAACCTCCTTGTGCCAGATTTCCATTTTCATGTCTCATTATGTGGTTATAATTTTAGATCAGTTAATGTCAATAGAGATGCCAACAGTAAAGGAACACCATTGCCAGGGCATCGATTACAGTTTAGAAGTCAAGCATGTGTTGAGTTCATCCGGAGTGTTGAATGAGAAGGAGCTGGGACCTCTTCTAAATTATTAACCTTTCGTCCATCCCAGTGGCGTGCCCACAGGCTTCTGGTCCTCACGGCCTTCCACACAGTGCCCACCGGGCACAGAGCCTGCCACCAAGTTCCTTGTTAGTTCAAAGCTCGTGAACAACGTTGGATATTGACCCAGACCCCGCAATATACTTGGCAGGAGCACCCATGCCTGTAAGATCCAGGCATTTAGGTTCCAGATCTCTTCTTTTACTGTCTGTGTTCACATTCAGCCCAGGCCAGATTCAGAAGAGAATGTGTCTCTGCAGCCAAAGGAGGGGACACAGCAAGCAGATCATTTAGAATAAAGCTGGGACTCCCCCAAACGTGTATTTGGTCTTGGCCACTCACAAACCCAGCAAAACGTTTCATGAAATCAAAATACCAAGAGTAAATAAACCATCCAGGGGAGAACTGGGCTCATATTATATAGCAGATGAAATTGAGAGTACATTTAAAGACATTCTGTGCGAGGAAGTGGTGTTAACATTGGAAGAGCACAAGAGGGGCTGAAATCCCCTTAAGTGTTTTTTTTATTAGAAAAGAGAGATTGTAACCTTTTTGAAAGGTTAAATCCTTTTTCCTTTAACTCATTAACCTAGTGATAGACTTTTTTCTATTGATTCTTTTCATTTAGTAATCACAGGTGAATACCTACTACGCCTCAGGCACTGTGCTAAGTTTGGTGACACACAAAGGCTTTTAATCCGTGACCTCAGTGATGTTTTCATGCCCACACGTTTTCAGTGGCACCATGTTCCTGAAATAGCAGAGGGTCCAAGAACTCTCCTAAAAATTGTCCAGTGCTGTGTCATCATGTCAATCAATCCATGTTATCATTTCAGAAAAAAGTTACTTTTTTAATTCAGTTGAAAGAATTGTTAGCGTCTTTGGTATGGAAGCATGACAACTAGTAAAGCACACCAAACTTTGCAGTTTGCAATTTTAACTATATAAAGCTTAAAGTCTTCTTTCAGGAGGGTCTGTCTGATATGTCTTTTTCCATCTTCTTGATTCCATCACTCCGAAGAGCCTTCCTGGCTTAACTGAGCCCACCCTGGTCTCATCTGCAGTGATGACCATCCTGGCTTCTTTATCCTGCCACCCCGGCTGCTGCAGCTCCGCCAGCAGAGGCAAAGCAAATGCATGTGCTCATGGCAAGAGCAGTCATTGTGCTGAGTCCTGAATGACTGTCCCCCCAGCTGTCCCCCAGAGACCCACACAAAGGCGAGTTAATGGAGCAGGCTTCCTGGAGGTAGGGGTAGTTATCGTGTTCCCACAGCTGGAGCCACCAGAGCCCTTGCACACAAGCCTGCCCCCATCCTTGACGTGGATTGCTTCCAGCGACACTGTCTCCACCAGGACCATTGAAACATGAATGTATTCAGCCCCGACTCCAGAGGACTGGGGCCTCACAGCGCTTCAAAGCAAAGCAGGAAGAAAACCTGAAATTCTTGGCTCTCCGGCGGGTTTCAAAAGCAAATAATAATTATGCCAGTAGAACTGTCGTTTTAAGTCAATTTCCTAATTTAAGGAAGGAAAACATAAAACTCTAAGGCTTTTCTGCCAATCTAATTCAGATCAGAGACTCTGCCTCGCCGGGCTAGTGGCTCTCATTACGATAGGACAGCAGTCAGAAAAGGAAGGCGGCACAGGAACTGTTTAATGGACATTTTCCCAGAAATTAAAGTGCAGCTTTTCAAAAGACAGTCACTTTGCGGCGCAGGCCCCAGGGAACTGCACACACGTTGCTGCCTCTGCCGCAAACACGGCAACCAGGTGCACACAGCGGCGGCCTCAGTGTCCTCTGTTGTCGGAATGAAAGCGGGAGAATGTACCGCTTGGTGATCAAAGCCTTTGACCATCATATAAAATCAATCAAAATGCTCTTTATTTCTCTTAATTTCCTAGTCTTCAGCAAATGTCATTCCAGCGTGTGGCAGGGAGACAGATCTCTTTCCTCCACCACCATGTGTTGTTTGGCTCTGGGGAGTTTTTACGTTTTGGTTGGTTGGTTTGGGTTGGGGTGGGTTTTTGTCTGTTTGTTTTTGGAGTTTTTCCCCAGTGTTTGGGGGACTTACTGACACACTGTTAACATGGATCCCAGCCGTTCGTGTTCAGTCACAATCTAACAGCCTTCTTTGTTGTTGTTTTTTTTAATGACTCCATTGATAGTAGCCATTTCGACTCAGCCGCCAGGAAAGATGGATTTTAGTTCATAAGGGAAGAAAGAAATATTACAACCCTTTGATCACTAACCGTCCCTTCCCAGCCTCTGTAAAAAGATCCAGGATCCCTCACTCAACACCAGAACAAACAGCAGGCTGGAAAAGGAATTGTTGCAGCTCAGGCAAGGCGTAAAGGTGCAGATGTTGTCTGACGTTGAAGAATTTTGTCAGACAGTAGGTATGGACCATGACATTGGCAGGAGAAATAAAAACCACTAGGGAAGGTTATGTTCAAACTCCATTTTTCCCTAAGCCTGCAGTTCAAAACAGTGCTTTGACTTTCAGGTACATCCTGTAAGACAGCTTCTTGTCTTATCATTCCTCTGGGAGAAGCAAGGTTCCAGTGAGTTTTAAACAGCCCCCCCTCCCTGCCCCAACACTGAGAATTTATGAGACTCTGTCCTTGAGCAAACCATTTGTCAAAGATTTAAGGGGCGGGTGAAAAGGGTCCTTTACCTTGTCCTAGCTGCTTTGCACTTGAGACCATAAACTCTGACAAGCTCCCTCAGCCTTGGGCCTTCACTCGCATTCCTGTTGAAGCAGCTGTCCCAGCTGGAAGGGGCAGGCAGATATTTGCTGACTCAACATTCAAAAAGTGGTCACTGCATTTTCTGGGTTTAGAGTTTGACCTCGAAAAAACAGTCAGGTGTGTTTCAATGCAATTAATAAAGGACTTTGAAGATGTTGACTATTATGTGAGTATTGAAGCTTTCTTTTTGGCTCACTCTTTGGCTGGATGTGTGTGATTTGACTTTGTGTGGTTAATTAATTACCATGAGAAGTGTCCATGTTTCCTGTTCTCTTTGAGTCTATAATTTGAGTATGTAACTTTCTGGCAAATTTCAGCAGGGATATGCACATCGAGTATAATTCACAATAGTGTTGCCATAAGCCACAGTACTGGGGTTGAATTGTAAAGTCTAGAATATTTAAAAATGTGTGAGTGAGGGATCTTCAGTTCTCTAATAGAGGGCTCAAAGGAAAATGACTGTTTATACAGCAAGCCGGCTCCTGTAAAGACTACAGGACTCGACTCTGTGGGCAGGAAGAGGTGGGAAGCAAGACAACTTTGTCGGTCCTGCCGTCCCCGGAACCTTCCAGCAGGCCGTGAGAGCACAGAGCAGGACACTGTGCCCTTCCTCACAGCCCACTTCCTAAAATAAAGCAAACAGACATTTTCATTCTTCACAAAATATTTCAAGCGTTTTAGATTTCCTTGCCTTTTTGTCGGTGATTGAAATTGGGAATGCATCTGAAAAGCCATTCCCAGAAATAGGAGCAAAATAGAAACAGTCCTTCTGCAATTACACCACCTTCCCCTCTAAAGCGATCACACAAACTAGTCACACTGACGAGTGCCTGGTTACCAAGCGGCACCGACTTTCACTCCCAATTTAATTCCCGTGTGTCCATTGTTACAACCGTGAGGCTGCTTTGACCTTGACGGTGGCTCTGGGGCTTCAGGTGACGCGGACAGATGCGCAGGCTGGCGGAACAACAGCTCGCTCGGTGGTGTATGCGCGTTTGCTCACTTGGCTTTCCTCCCCTTTCCTTCCCGGGGCCTCGTGGGCTGGCAGTGCCGGGCTCCCGCAGGCCAACGGCAGGGCCTCCGTGCCCTCCAGCAAGGGCAGCAGCAGCAGCAGCGGCAGCAGTTCCTCCAGCGACTCGGAGAGCAGCTCGGGATCTGACTCAGAGACCGAGAGCAGCTCCAGCGAGAGTGAGGGCAGCAAGCCTCCCCACTACTCCAGCCCTGAGGTAAGGACACGCTGGCCTCTGAGCGCCTCCCCAGCCTGCTTCTCCCCGACCCGGTGAGCGAAGTCAGTCTTCCTCCGAGTGTGGCTCTCACACCTCCTGCTCCTCCAGCCTCAGGGCTGTGACACCGGCCTGCGAGGCGCCGTGACCTCTCTAGGCCACCACCTCCTGGCAGCCCGCCAGGGTTGGTTTAGGCTCGTTTCCCCCAGCCCCTCCTCACAGTGCTCCTAATCACAGAGCTGCCTTTGAAGTCTAGAAACTTCATCTCTTGTGGTCCAAAATCCTCTATCTTGACTTCCGGAACTTTCCAAGTATGCTGTAAACAGCACTGACTGGAAATCACCTGAGCATCGGGTCTCCCTAAGGGTCAGCCGAGGCAATAAGCAGACAGGGCAGCTCCCCGCCTGGAAGTGTGAGCCCCCGTAAATCACGGGGAAAGGAGTTTTGTGGACTAGACGCGGTTAGAATCCTACCTTTTTTCAGTTCATCACAGATTAGGAGAACTAGGGCTATAAATATGAATAAAACCTCCTTTGTTTTCTTTGTGAAAATATAAATGGGAAAATTAGCATCAACTTACAAATACTAATGAAAATTTTTATAGCTATGATGAGTATCTGTGTGGAAGATTCAGGTGCCTCGTATAAAAATATTATAAGGTCCCAATAAAAGCCATTGCTACTTCTACTTTAAAGGGGAAAATTTAGTAGTAATTCAGAGCATGGATTCTTGAGAGAGGGCTGAGAGCACACTTCTCTAGTCCCTGGATGTGTAAGGGTAGACTTTGATTTCTAAAGAGGGAATAAAATATGCTTCTTCTTGAGTGTGTTAACATTTGATGTTACTGTGGCTCACAGGATTTAACTTTTTACCGACAACCTTCTGTACCACTCTGGGCCCAAATTTCTAAATATGCTCTAAAATGAAATCAAACCCACGTACGCAGACCATGGCGGTGAGAGGTTTTTTGTTGTTGTTTTTTGTTTTTGTTTTTTTTTGCCACACCGCAATGCGTGTGGATCTTAGTTCCCTGACCAGGGATCGAACCTGTGACCCCTGCAGTGGAAGTGTGGAGTCTTAACCACTGGACCCCCAGGGAAGTCCCCAGGAGCACCTTTAAGGGCCAGCAAGACCCATGTTTCCAGCTTGTGTACCTGTGTCTCTGTCTCTGTCTCTCTCCCTTTCCCTATCTATCTTTCTATCCCTATCTCCCAATTTAAGGGGAAGGCCCTTAGCAACATTAACCTATAAAAGCCATATGTTGATATAATCCTGACTTTTCCCAGAAGCTGAATTATTTTTCCTTCTTCATCATTTCATTCATTCATCCATTCACTCACTCATTTAGTGTTCCTTCAACGAAGATCTGTTGAGTCTCTGCCACAGATATGATGCTTGGCCCTGAGAGACAGCAATGATCTGACAGAGAAGGTTCCTGTCTTCACAGAGCTGATATTCTAATGGGAATAATTTGAAACAAACAAAAATACAGGAGTTAAATAAAACAGAGGCGTTAACCGGGCTTCTTCAGAGCGAGCTTTATGCTCTCATTTGTCGAAAAACTCCAGAATATTTAGTAGAAAGGACTGGGTTCCAGGGACATCGCAAGAGCCAAGGGGGACAGTGGCGGTGGATTAAAAGCGTTAGGGTCTGTGAATGTTTCCTCCACCCCAGGCTCTTTGTGACTTTGAAGGTTAAATTCAGGGAAGTTGAGTCTCATTTGCACACTGAAATGTGGCTCCTGGAGTTTCTAGGTGAGGCTGAAAGCAGCCTCGGAGAAGTACAGCTATAAAGAGCTTTAAGCAGATTCTCTCTAAATGTCACTGAGATAATTACAAAGACTTGAACTGTTTGGTGATGAAAGGAAGCACTTGCCGTTTCTTGTTTCTTCCAGCAGCTACCAGAGGCCCCTAGCTGAGGAGGAGGAGGGGAGTCTGCTAACACAGGCCTCAAAGTTTAAGTTGCCTGAGGCCGTGTGTAGCTTTCAACTCCTGGCTTCTCTATGCGGAGGGAGTGCAGGAGTGACAAGAGATGTAGCCGCACTGCAGGTGACTTATTTCTGCTGGAAAGGAATGTATTCCTTGGAATAAAAGTAAAGTTTCTTTTAACATTTTTCCCAAGGTGACTAGAGACACACGCCCTTCAGAAATACAATGAGGGAATTCCCTGGTGGTCCAGTGGTTGGGACTCCACATTTTCACTGCCAAGGGCGCGGGTGTGATCCCTGGTCGGGGAGCTAAGATCCCGGAAGCCGTGTGGCATGGCCAAAAATTAAAAAAAAAAAAAAAAAAAAAAAAAATTAGGAAAGAAATACAGTGAGTTTGCAGAATGAAAGTCGCAAAGAGTGGAAGCGTTACCTGCCGAGTTTCCATGGCATCTCTGCTTTCTTCTGGCCAAGCTGGCCCAGGACCCCTTAAAGAGAGCAGTGAGACCCCTTTTCCTTCCCCCCCCACAGGACAATCCAGCTCTTTATAGCCACACACCTCACGTTGCGTTGTGAAGACCTGTTTACGCTACTTTGCAGCAGAACATTTGTGGCCCTCCTTTCCTTCCTGGAAATATCCTGATGTGAAAGCAGGAGACCCTCATGATATCCCAAGACACCTGCATTCTCCCCCTCAGCGTCCAGCACTGGACACCCACTTGGCTCTCCTGAGTTTCACACGCGCTGTTGTTTATGGCCGTGGCTGTAGAAAGCCACTGCATTTCACATGAACCACCATAGTATAACCCCTTGTCTGCAAGCTAGCACGGAAGAGACCCCGAAAACAGTATTTCCATCACTGCAGATCCCCTCTCTGTGGCCTGACGTTTGCTGCCTTGTCCTCAGCCTAAGTGTTTTCATTTGAGCTGTATCTTCTTTCCTGGCCTGGGACATCCTTTCACGCCAGAGCTTCACAGGGGGAAGCGCCTTGCCCTTCAGTTAGTACGTTTACACCAGCACACGGAGCTCCTTAGACCGGTGTTCCCCAAGTGAAGGATGCTGCAGGGACAAGAAAGAGCCTGGTCACAGGATTTTGAGGAGATCCAGAATAAAGTAGGTGTCACCTGTTTCTTTACCGTAGGGCATCATTCAGCCCTTAATTTTGCTCTTGTAAACGGTGTTCTCCATTGTGGCATTTCCCAAATGTATCTGACCATGGAAACCTTTCTTTATGGGATATATGAACTCAAAGCACATTTTGGAAAATGCTGCCCTAGATTGTTCTTGAAAATCAGCAGGTACACGATACAGGTTATTCATTGATTCAACAGACTTCTCCTTAATTAGGCATCTGTGGGGTATGTGGCAGTGGGTGCTTTGAAGGGTATAGATGAAGTGGAGACTAAAGTACACGGTGGAGAGCTTATACACTAATCAGAGGGAAGATTGATCAGAGAGGAGCGTCCTGGATGGAAATACAAAGCAGCAAGCCAGGAAACAATCAAATGCACTGGGCAGAAACCCTGATGGACAGCTCAGGAAGTGGACCAGAGCCAGCAGCGTGGCAGGAAAGGAACCCCAAGCCCTGAGTCCACCCTCCTCCCCTGCCACCTAATTCTTGGCTATTTGAGCTTCCTTGGCCACAATTGTTTCATCCCCGAAATGGCGGATAATCCCATGCCGTCTAATCTGTGACATTGTTCTGAGGAATAAGTGATACAAATGGAGTGACAGCTCCTTGTGAGTCATTATTAGTAGGAGCAGAGTCATAGCATGCTGTCCCCCAACCTATTACGGGTTCTGCGAGGGATACAAAGAAGCAGAGACCTGGCCCCTGCTGGAAAGCAGTGTTTGGCTTTGTTGAAGACACAAGATTTATATACATGACATGGCTATGGACATCAAAACATGATGCAGTTAAGGATTACAGAAGGCCACAGGTATTATTTGGAGAGTAAGCGGTGTCTCCAAAAATCAATCTAATTCTATCATTTTAGGTTGAAGACTGACATTTATCAAAAGAAACGAGGTCCCTCTTTCGTGAGGCTACACCAGAGAGTAATGGGAGACTGGCAAAGCAGCAGGGGAGAGAATCTGGTCTTTAAGCCCAGACAAATGTGGGTTTAGCCTTGGTGGTGCCTGGTAGCTCTGCAGCTTTGGACATTTCACTTAACCTCTCTGAGCCCCATCTACAAACTAGGGGCGACAGTATTGCTTACCTGTATGGATTCAGTTAGATGATACATATAAAGTGGGAGCACATTGTAGGTGTTCTGGCAAGGAAAGATGGCTGTTAGATGATGGATGCCCGAGGAATTTGGATTTTTGTTTGAGGGGCAAGAGGAGGTCCTTGTAGATCCTTTGAGAAAGAGAATGTGATTTAGTGATGTGTTGAAAATGGTCCTTCAGCCTCATTTCTTCAGCTGTGAAGAGCAGAAAAAGTGACCCTAGAGCACATCAGGCAGTGGGCCCACACTCAAGTTCTTCAGTTCTCCCTTCACTGTTAAGGCTCCGTCCAGGAAGCTTTAGTGGAGTCTCCCTGTGAGCCGCTGTGTTTGGGCTCCAGGCACGCGTCTGTGTTCCCCCACATAAGAGATGTGAGGCGTGGGAGGCTCAGGATGCTGGGGGTGAGGGCGAGCTAGTGTGAGACGTGGTGCCGGGGCCAGCGTGAGTGGCAGGCTCTGCCATAAATGGTCCACCCTCTCCCCGTGTGTGTCCCCTTCTGCAAGGCCGCTTCAGCATCCATTCATATTACTGGGCCCCATTTATCTGGGGAAGCAGAGGCGCAGAAGTCACTGACTCGCCGGTGGTCTGAGAGAAAAGGGGTGGGGAGGGGACAGCCTCAGCGCCATAGATGTGTTTGCCACCAAAGTAGCCTTCAACCACACCCAGCTAATCTCAGGGCAGGCGAGAGCTTCCCCTTGGCGAAGAAGAGGTCCTGCTGCCCTGCTTCCTCTCTTGCATCACTGTTGCAGGATGGACCAAGTCGGGTGTGCTCTGCAGGTTCCATTGTTCCCTATCTCTGGAGAAGCCAAATTAAAGCGAGGTCAGAATTTACACAGGACAACTCAGAGGTGCAAAAAAAGATGTATCATTTTGTTCTTTTGCCTCTTGCTTGGGAGCCCCGGTCCTTTGGATGGCATGAAAGCAAACGAAGCAGAAAGTTAAGTCGGAGACCAGACTCCATATCAGGGTCATGAGAGATTCCCCTTCCACACCTGTATCCCAGGGGGAGGCTCCCCATCCTCAGGGTGGCAAGGAAAGGGCCTGGAATCCCCATGCTGGCCTCCACTGAAATGTCTCTTGTCATTCCCAGTCCCCGGACCCCCTGCGCTGTGGTTCCCTGAAGTGTGGACAGTCTCATCTGTTTTGGGGGAACCAGCAGGATGTCCACGGTCCCTGCCACAGCTCCAGTGCCTGGTGCCCACACTCTGTGGCCACTTCATCTTGGCCCCAGGCCCTGCTGGCCCATGAAAGGCTTCCCATCTCCCTAAGCTGTGCCCCAGATGCCTCCAGACTCAGCCAGGACCCTTGGGTCTAATATACTGCCCTCCCCTCTCTCCCCTCCCCCAAGATCCTTGCTGCATGTGGCTATGCCCCAAGTTCTGCTCTTAATACCAACCTCACTGTTGGAAACCAAATCTTGATACGTGAAAGCAAGCTTTGGGAAATTATTATGTTAAAAAACAGTGGTTTTCTCCTACAAGGGCGCCTGACTTGCTCTGGGCTTTAACCAACCAAGTTTGAAATGCAGAGCTAAGCCGATTCTTTATTTTAGGCTGGTATTTAGTCTTTCCCTGGATCATCAGAAGCCATGAATTCGTAGGGTAGAGACCATAGGGAAGGAAAAATACATCACCTTAATCACTTCAGAAATTTTCCCCATTTCACATATATTCACAAATTGATAATACTCTAGCTAAAGTTCTATACTTATCAATATACCTCTTTTCTATTAATAATCAGATGCTGGATAAATGGACTTTTATTAGAAATCAACAACATTTACTCCCTGTAAAAGCATCAGTTCTTAACCTTTGAATAAGACATAGCTGCCTAGAGATGGGAATGAAAGCTATGTCCCTCTCCTCGAAAAATGCGTCTACATAACATTTCACATTCCGTTACAGGGCATTCACTGACCCCCCACCACCACCGGCCCCCCACCCCCCAGAGCCAATCTATGGGCCAGAGTTTAAAACCTGAAATGTCCAGGATTTGCTTTAAGGTAGCAAAACTGCTTGCAGGAAAGGTTTCCATTGTCACCTCCTCATCTGAAATATCTCGGTCAAAGTGTGATGGATGCAGGTTGAGGATGGACGAACCAAGTCCAGCCATCAAAGTGCACAGGGAACACACAGGTAGTTCTTTGGGAGTTTAGTTTCCACTCAGTCCCCTTTTCTAATTCCGCCCCCCACCCCATATATATATATATTTTTTTTTTTTTTTTTTTTTTTTTTTTTTTTGCCGTA
>NC_041225.1:17832107-17848281 GCF_002837175.3 Physeter macrocephalus | reverse complement strand
ACGTGGGATCCTCCCGGACCGGGGCACGAACCCGTGTCCCCTGCATCGGCAGGCGGACTCTCAACCACTGTGCCACCAGGGAACCCCCCCCCCCATATTTTAAGTCTCACAAAAAATTAGTGCTTTAACCCTCAGGGTCTCCAAACTACACCCCAGTTAACTTTTGTGGACTCTCAAGTTTATATATGTCTGTATAAGTATAAAAATATATACATTGTATAACCCTCAAAAATGTTGGAAATGGGTCCTAATGAAGCATAGCGCATCCCCTTATTTTCCAAGTAGGCCTCAAACTGCTGCACCGGCATTTCAGTGCCGGGGACCAGGAAGCGGACGGCATCTCTGCATCTTATGTGCCCATGGATGCTACACACACCCACAGCTTCCGTGTGCCTTGTGTTCCCGGCGCATCCATTTTCTGCCCTAAGTCAAGGGGAAAACAGCCAGGCCCCTTTTAAGTGAGCCCATCGTAAAAGATATGTGTCTGTTGCTGGTTTTCTGCTTTTAGGCCGAACCAGCGTCCTCTAACAAGTGGCAGCTGGATAAATGGCTAAACAAAGTTAATCCTCACAAGCCTCCTATCCTGATCCAAAACGAAAGCCACGGGCCGGAGAGCAATCAATACTACACCCCGGTGAAGGACGAAGCGCCAGACTGCGGGAAGCTTCCCGACAACGTCTGCGCGCCCAGCCTGAGAGACAAGGACATCAAGAGCGCCTGCAAGGAGGAACAGAGGCCGAGGACCGCGAACAAGGCCCCGGGGAGCAAAGGGGTGAAGCAGAAGTCCCCGCCCGCGGCCGTGGCCGTGACCGCCGCCGCCCCGCCGCCCACGGTGGCCGGTGCGCCCGCCGAGAGCGCGCCCGCGCCCGCCCGGAGGTCCGCGGGCAAGAAACCCACCCGGCGCACCGAGAGGACCTCGGCCGGCGACAGTGGCCACCGGCCCGAGGAGCCCGCAGCCGCGGACGCGCTGGGGGCGAGCGCGGGGATCCCCCCGGAGCCCCCCAAGCCCCGGCCCTGCGGCGCCAGTAGGACCGTCCACCGCAAGGAGCTGCGCTCGGCCATAACCTGCGAGAAGCGCCGCACGCGGGGGCTGAGCCGGATCGTCCCCAAGTCCAAGGAGTTCATTGAGACGGAGTCGTCCTCTTCGTCCTCCTCCTCGGACTCGGACCTGGAATCGGAGCAGGAGGACGACCCTCTGTCCAAGGCCGCTGCCGCCTCCGGGAGCGACCCGAGGCTGAAGGAGGCTGCCAACAGCATCAGCGGTGGCGGCCCCCGGGCCCCTGTGGGCTCTATCAACGCCAGGACCACCAGCGACATCGCCAAGGAGCTGGAGGAGCAGTTCTACACACTGGTCCCCTTCGGCCGCAATGAACTTCTCTCCCCGTTGAAGGACAGTGACGAGGTCAGGTCACTCTGGGTCAAAATTGACCTGAGCCTCCTGTCCAGGATCCCAGAACACCTGCCCCAGGAGCCGGGGGTCCTGAGCGCTCCCGCGGCCAAGGACACCGAAAGCGCCCCCCCGAGCCATGCATCCGACGCGCCCACAGAAAAGGCTTTGCCAAAATCCAAGAGGAAACGCAAGGTAGGCCTGGAAACCCGAGGGGCTGAGGGCACGGCGGGAGGGAGGGCTCTCCCTGAGCTCGTGGGCAGCAGGTCTGCTGGTCTAGAATGTTCACGGAGCAGGAGTTTTATGTGTCTTTCCTCAACAAACGTTCATAGAGCACTTTATATATGCCAGATACCTTTGTAAGTCCTTGACGTGTATGAACGCAGTTAAATCCTTAGAACTGCCCGATGAGGGAAGTATCCTTCTTATTCCCATGTTATAGATAATTAAGGTCCGTCTCACTGCATGTGGAAGTAGGCGAACGGAAAGTCTTCCCCGAGCGTGCGGGCAGAGGAAAGCTGGAGGCTGGGCCTGTGAGAAAAGCTAAACACGGGGGAACCCCATTCTTTGCTGGAAGGGGTGGGATCGTTCATTGACTTGAGAAGCCAACAGCCTCAGAGAGCTTAGTAAGGCTGTGACTGGGGGTGAGGCGTGAATCCGGAAGTGCCTAGTGGGGACCGCGGACGACGGGGCCCGGGAGGGGACACCAGCCTGGTGCATCAGAGCCAGCGGCTGGCGCTCCCGTGGCATTGATCAGGAGAACTGTGTGGTGGAGACGGGCTGGGAACAGGGCCCTCAGGAGGAGGGACCTTTGAGTAATCGGAGGGTCAGTGATGAGGTGGCGCCAAAGGAGGGAAGCAAGCTGAACAAAGGCGGGTTGAACAAAGTGAGACAGGCAGCTCCGGTACTCGGGAGAGCAGGACGGTTGTCAGGAAGCAGACCCAAATGCTCGGCCGTTTGGCCGTTTTTGAAGATTTTTGAGCACGGGAATAATTTAATCATAATTTAAAACCAATTTGGGGGATTTTTATTCCCTCCTGTTACTACATCTTCAAAAGTAACTTGGACCACAGTGGAAAACACAATGCGTGACAAACCAAAGATTGTAATCATCGTGGATGGTCCCAAATTTAGGACAAAATCATTCACAACAGTTAACACGCATATATGTCCCCGTGAGGGGTGCTGGTTTTGTACATATTAAATCGTTTATAAAGTCCTTACAACTTTATGAAGCAAGTATTATTGTCATGCCCATTTTACAGATGAGGAAACTGAGGCTCAGAGTGCCTCAAGGGACTTGCCCCAGGTTCACATAGGTGAGAAAGGGCAGAGCCAGGAATGAAGCCCGGGTCTGTGGCTCCAGGGTCTCCCAGTAAGAAGTCAGCATGCGGTTTGTGCAGTATTTTCCCCACAGGGCCCCTGCTCAGAGGGCTCTGTACTTGGAGTTTAATGCTTGCAGTTGCCATCTTGGAATTCTTCATTTTATTCTTGAATTTGTGTCTAGTAAGTGAAGTGCGATGGGACGATAGAGCCTGCGCGGTCCCACCTCCTGCCCATTTCCCAGGACAGGTGCTGCCTGCCCCGCGGCCCCTTTGCACTCCTAGCCCCGTGCAGCCTCCCCATCCGCATCCCCATCCGGGGGCGAAGGCACAGGCCTAATGAGGGTCGCGGTCAGGATGGGCATCTCCCCACCCCCAATCCCAGGACTGAGGTGTCCTCCAAGGGAGACTGCAATCCACAAGGGGTTGCCATTTGGCCTTGGGGAAGGGGAAATGCCTAACTGGACTTCCTCACTCTTTGACCCATGGGTTCTACAACTGGCTGGCGGGGGACACCCTTCACTGGTGGGCTGCGCACAAGTGCCCTGTCGCAGGCCCAGGCCCCCGGTACTTGGGAGTGTCTGCACATGGCCCCCAGGTATCCCCATGCCTCAAGGAGCACAATATGAAATAGCAAATAAACACACCATGACAGGTCAAGAGAGAGACTTTGAAAGACACGAAAGACAAGAAAATGTTTCCGACTTTAGTACTTTATAATGTTACTCTTTAGCTGCTTTCTTTTTTTTTTTTTTGAGGTATAGTATAATGATTTGATATTGGTTCATAAGTATTGCAAAATGATGACCACAATAAGTCCAGTTAAGATCCATCACTATCCATAGTTACAAATTTCTTTTCCTCCTGGTGAGAACTTTCAAGATCTCCTGTCCTAGCTACTGTCAAATATGCACTACAGTATTATTAACTATAGTCACCATGCTGTATATTACATTACATCCCCATGACTTATGCATTTTATAACCAGAAATTTGTACCTTTTGACCTCATTCATCCATTTTGTACTCCCCCCAACCCCAAGCAATCAGCAGTCTGACAACATAAGCTGGGAGGAGGTTTGGTTTTTGTTTTTAGATTCCGCATGTAAGTGAGGTCGTAAGGTATTTGTCTTTCTCTGTCCGACTTATTTCACTTATCATAATCCCCTCTAGGTCCATCCATGTTGTTGCAAATGGCAGACTTCCTTCTTCTGTTGTACGCACATATATGCCGCAGTACCCTTATCCATCCGTCTAGCCGTGGACATTTGTTTCCTCGTCTTGGCCGTTGTAATAACACTGCAGTGAACATGGGGGTGCAGATATCTTTTCAAATGAGTGTTTTCGTTTTCTTTGGATAAATACCCACAAGTGGGATTGCTGGATCAAGTGGTAGTTCTATTTTAATTTTTTGAGCAACCTCCATCCTGTTTCCACAGTGGCTGCAGCAATTTACATTCCCACCAACAGTGCACAAGGGTTCCCTTTGCTCCACATCCTCACAGACTTATTAGTTTTAGTTTTTTTGATAATAGCCATCCTGAAAGGTATGAGGTGCGATCTCATTGTGGTTTTGATTTGCATTTCTCTGATGATTAGTGATGTTGAGCATCTTTACATGTTCCTGTTGGCCATCCATATGTCTTCTTTAGAAAATGTCTAATCAGATCCTCTGCCCATTTTTCAACTGGATTTTTTTTGTTTGTTTCTTTGCTGTTGAATTGTATGAGTTCTTTATATATTTGGGGTATTAATCCCTTCTCAGATAGACGATTTAGAAATATTTTCTCCGATCCAGTAGGTTGCTTTTTCATTTTGTTGATGGTTCCCTTTGCTGTGCAGAAGCCTTTTAGTTTAATGTAGTCCCACTTGTTTATTTTTTGCTTTATTGCCTTTGTTTTTGGTGTTAAATCCAAAAAAATCGTCACCAAGACTGACATCAGGCATCTTTTCCTGCTTTTTGAACAAGGCTCCCAGCATTTTCATTTTGCACTGAACCCCGCAGATCACGCAGTCAGCCCTGGCCTCCTGGGTGACCTTCCCTTCTGTGGACTTCAGTTTCTTTGTTTGTAAAACGGTGACATCTTTGCAGGGGTGTTGTCAGATTCAGATGATACAATGCAGTAATGCGGGTAAGCTCACTACATACCTACCCCTCTTTCCTTCTGTTTTCCTCTATATACCCTGCCCTCCCCCTTACTCGTTGGATTGATTTGTCCATCAGTCCCCAGGTGATTAATTGATTAATGAGTGAATCAGTCAGTCATCTGGAGATGGATGGATAAATGGACAGGCTGATGGAAAGAGAGAGAGAGAGAGAGAGGTGTTATGTAGATAGAGAGATGTGCAAAAACATATACATGTATATTCCATAATATTCTGTATTTAAATAACTTTATTATTCATGGACTTTTTTATCTTAACTTACAAAACTTCATTTACACTAAGCCTGACACTCAGCTCTCCTCATGAAATCTACTGAATCCTCATTAAACTCGCACAGAGAAGTGAAAGAACATTTTCACAGCACTCTTTACTCAGTATCTGGGGTGTGAAGCCCCCAGTTTTGGGTGCTGGAGATGGGACACCGCAGACCTGGCTGCCCAGGGTGCAGAGTCCAGCCCTGCCAGAGCCCTGGAGGCCAGAACTGGGGGTTCAGAGCTCTGGCTTGGACCCTCATTGGGGGCACAGTTTCAGCGTGAGCTGCTGGGGTCCTTGCAATAGAGGCTGTGTAACAATCCCAGCTAGAGAGAGAAGGTCAAAATTTCTCTATCTTTGGTGCCGGTGCTTGCCGGAAAGCTCTGCTGAGAGCCTGTGTTGCTGCGATCTCACCAGAAATGGAATTTGGTTGAGTGCATGTGCATCACACCCTAGTACACGGCTAGGTTAAATACAATCGTGGAAAACAAGAATCCAGTCAAACTACTGTTTTATGAAAATGTCCTTTGAGGCCATGAATTTCAAAAGAAAGGTCCGAGCTTGTCACTGCCCTTACAACATTAAGCCCAGGATAGGTCGCTATGCCTTGTTTGGGTACCAAGAAGTGCCAAGGCGGGGGACGCTGAAGCGCCAGTGGGACTCCAGAACAGGTCTTCTTTGGAGGGTGGGATCTGCCTGTTGGTAAAGAAGTGTTCATCCGTCACAATGGCCCCTCCTGAATTTTGATCTTCGTGTCATGCTTTTCCCTCTCAGTAAGCTGACAGATTTCTTCCTTGTTCGTGGAGTAGCTGATGGGGGACCCAGGCCAGGGCCGAGGGTGCTGCAGCCGCATTGGCGCTCAGGGTGTTGTCCAGAGAAGCCCAGATGAGCTGGTTGGTGACGGGAGCTCACTGTGATCCCTTGAAATCTAAAGCGGACTGGGTTTTGCTTCTCTCCATGCAGTGTGACAGCGAAGATGATTACCGGGAGGTCAAGAAGGCCCAGGGAGAGAAGGAGAGCTCTTCACGACTCACTGCCTCTGCCGGCAGTGCTTTGTCCGCCAGCCACTGCAACGTGAACGTCAGCAGGTACTCAGGCTCCCAGGAAGGCAGAGGGCGCTGGAGGCGCGTCTGGGTCGAGAGGCGCATGCCGACTGGGGGAGAGTTGGATTTGTGAATGACTGCTCTGCTCTGGGTCTCCATGTTGCCTACCAAGCCTCTCGGGCTCCTTAGTCAATAGAAATTGATAAGAGGCCAGACAAGAAAGTCAGACAGGACTCTACTGGGGCTCATGCTGTAGTACGAGGGAGCAAAGACAAGTAACAGATTCCCTTGCGTGCTGTCTGATGGGGGGCAAGCTGATTCCTTAGATGGGGTGAGGGTAGGGTGGGGCCAGGAGTCTGATTCCTTCCCAGGGTGGGGCCAGCTGATTCCTTAGATGGGGTGAAGGTAGGGTGGGGCCAGGGGTCCGATTCCTTCCCAGGGTGGGGCCAGCTGATTCCTTAGATGGGGTGAGGGTAGGGTGGGGCCAGGCTGGAGGGGTGGCTTAGGAGGTCTGCTCACCCCCTTGTTGGAGCTGAGCGCAGGGGGCATGCGCAGTAACCTACTTTTGCTCCTGACACCCTGCTTTTTTGCTCCGGACTCCTCAGAAGTGGCAGTTGGGTTTTTGGTCTTTTTGTATCTTGTTCATAATTTGTTCCAACTGCCCGTGCATGCAGTTATTTTTAGTCCCTTGTAGTTTCTTTGTATTTTGTGGCTCAAGGAGATGTTTGTCCAGGTGCAAGCACTGCAGCAGAGGGTCCCAGGTCCCAGCCTGTCTCATGCAGACTCCCTTCCCTTGGTTTAACCCAAGACTCACCAGTATGCCTGGACGTGTGCTTCTTGTCACAGCTCCAGGTGCGCTGGAAGTACTTCTTTATAACAAAAGACCAGTTACTAGTTACACACAGTTCTATCCTTTCAAAAACACGCCCTCCACTCACGAGCTGAATTAATAGCCAGTAAACCCGTGAGAACACTAAGCTTATTACACCAATGAAAAATATAAACTTGACCAGAATCTCCATATGACACACCTAAAGGCATTGGGTATAGACTGAATTTGCGGTGATAGACAGGATCCGGGTCTCCAAGGTGAAACAGCCACCCAGTCCCTCCTCTCAAGGGGTTCCAGAGAGACCCACATGGCCCTGAATCCCCTCTGTGACAAAGGCTTCCTAGCAAAGCAAGGTCCCAGGTATTTCTTATAAGTGAGCAGCTTATCATCAGTCATAGAAGTCCTTTCCATTTAGAAATAACACAGCTCAGAGACCACTTTATCCTCTGCTAAGACACTCCTCACTCTCCCTGACTGTGTACATAGAATTTTTAAGGGGAGATGAATGTTTCAGCGCAACACATAAAAATGTAAACTGAAAGGTTAGGAGAAGATGTAGAGTAGTACTAAAACCCGGAGAGGAAATTGGAGAGCGAGGGCACCTGAGCACAGGCCCACTGCAGTGTTAGAATCACCTTGAGAAGAAGGGCGAGAGCCCTTGAAGGTCTGAGCAAGAAAGAGCAGCACACACAAGCTGGCCGAGCCCACAGTCCTCTGGGCCAAGCAGATGGTATCCCAAAATATTGAGGAAATGTGAATGGGGAAAATACGGCTCAAACATGTCTATTTAAATGTGTGATAGAGTTATATATGTGCTTCTTTGTTCATGCCTTAAGTAACCTTTCTAGCAGATCTAGTAATGACCATAATTTCTAGTCACGATGAGTGTAAACCATATTTCAAGATGTCTGCAACGACTGATAAGGCATGAAAATATCTGTAATTTCTACTGGTGACACAGTCACAGGTCTTGTTAGTAGTACTCCTGCTAAACCACTGCTCTGGTTTCTTGCCTTCGTTCATAATTAAAGGCAATGTTCAGTTTCAGCGAGAGGTTAAGGAAAGTGAAGATGCAACTTCTTTTCCATGCAAGTGCAGAGACCCCAGGATAAAAGCTCTTGCTCTACAGCTTTTGCTGGCAGAGGCTCCAGGCTCTGATAGTTTCACTTATGTTAAGTAAGGACTCAGTGCATATGAAAGTGCTTTGAGTTTTTCTTGGAAAGGTGGGCTGTGTACCTCTGGAACTGTGATTACCACTGTTAAGCTTTACCTGTGTAATAAGACAATCCTACATACATAGTGATTTTGCCCATCCCAGAGATGCGATCCCAAGAACGTTTCAAAGTTACTTTGGTCCACTTGAATAGATAAACTTATAATGATGAAGAAGGAATAATCATATGTTCATGACAATATTTAATGTAATAATTTAGTTTTCTGCAAACATTTAAAATCATGTAGTATGTAAAATAATTGAGACTTAGAAATAAGACTTTTTCACTCACATGTCAAGAAACAATTACACTCAGACGGTTCATATCCGTCTTCAGCATCAGCGTCTTCATCTTCACTGGCTGAGCCACTTTTGACTCGTCCAAGGCAGTTTTCGAGAACACACCTTCTCACTTCCAAGTTGTTGGATGCACAGTACTTTTTGAACCAGAAAGCTGTCATCAGAAATTCTCTCCCTACACAGATCTGTTTGCATAACATTAAGGACCTTGGCTTCTCGTTTGTTCTAGAGGCGTGTGTTTGTAATTTCTACACTGTGACCACCAACTAAGGAAATTGCATAAAAATAAAAAGTGACTTTAACGGCTTGTTTGCAGTGATAGTAACACATGCAATTAAGAAGTCACAACTGCGGGAATAATGACTAAATCTTTGTTAAATGAATTTATTTTAACTGACTCTACCAGGTGACTTCTAGAAGCATCCCAAATTAGCAATGATTGAGTTTATTTGAGGCTAATGTGTCTTCCCCCAATTTTTGTTTCAAAGTAAAGTAACGGAGAGAGCCCTATCTCCATAATATACATTGCAAAGACTCAAATATGACTTCCTTTTCTGATGGTCTTTGGTGGGACGTTTATAATCAGGCATAGACAATAGTTTGGAAGGTAAAATAAGGAGCTAGGAATCAGCAAATGTCATTTCTAATGACAGTTTTCTATTCTTTGTTTATTCTGATCAATGCCTGGCTACCTAACAATTAGAAGGTGGGTTCATGCTTGGTTATTCTGTGATTATGTTATTCTCCATATAATAATTAGTACAAGCTCAGGTGTTAGCAAAAGTCCTTTTGGAAGTGGAGATCTAGTGTATAATTTGAGTTTCCCGTTACCTGCTGTTTACACTTGTTAGGAAAACAGTAAGTTGTTTGTCGTGTATTTTGAGATCCTTGGATGAAAAACTTGGGAAATGAAGGTATTATTACGCTTAGTCATTTAACTCCAGAATTACTGTTTTTTTCTGGGAGGCCGAGTAAAGAAACGATGAACAAAATTTGTTTATTGTTCCTTATGGTCCTAATGCCATGAAATCGTTTCCTGGCATGATAATTCCCAATAAACGTCTTCCTACCAGCAGGTTTTAAATGGGAGGGTCACATATAAAACATTTACCTTGCCATGTGCTGAGTGTGTGACATTCCATTACTGTGATTTCCTTTTACAGCTTGGCAATCCCAATAAATAAAAATGAAAAAATGCTCCGGTCACCCACCTCACCCCTCTCCGACGCATCTAAACACAAATACTCCGGCGAGGACCTGACTTCCCCCAGCAGATCCAACAGCAATGGTTTGTTCACTTCCGCCTCGTCCAACAAAAAGCATAAGGCTGAGAACCAGCTGCAGACCCATGGTGGAGACCTCACGGTACACTGATGCTCTTCTGCCCCAGTTAAAACGAGAGTGAAAATGAGCACACCCCTCTACTCTGCCTCTAGCCCAGCACAGTCTGAACACAAGCTTTTGTTTGTCTGTTTGTTTTTTAAATTGCAACTTCAGCAAAAGCTCCTGCTTTATTATTCCAAATAAATTTTCCCAGGTAAAATAAATGTCCAATAGTTTCTGGTATGTGGGAAGATAATGTTTGTTCAAGTCACAAGGAGGCCTTATTGACAGAAAGCTTGGCTGTATAAACAGCGCAAGTTGAGAAAAGGTGTAATCTCCAAACGTATTAGATTGGATGATGTAAGATCAGTAACAACCACCTTGCGACATTGCAGGAGGTCTCATTCCCATCCGGAGGTCGAGGAGGCCCACCTTGGTAATGGGGCCCCATTGGCGGTCCCTGCCCACATGGCAGCATAGCACCAGGAAGGTAACCTGGCACTCCTTGAGTCTGACCACCGTACTGGCCATGAGGCAGCATTGGGGGGGTCTCATTCCTTGTTGCTGTGGGATGCCTGGCTGCGGTGGCATCATACCCCCATTTGGTCCAATGGGTGGATTACCAATGGGAGCCTCTCCTGGTCGAGGAAGATTACATTGATACGTGGTGACCAGTGAGGTCCCGCAAAGCAGCCCTAAATGCTGGTCTGGGAAGACCTGGCAAAAGCAGCTGCTCTTTTCGCCTCTTGCACAGGCAGCTGCCGAAGAAACGGAGGAGGCATTTTAAGCCTCTTCTGCTTAGGAACACTCTTTGGAGGACTTCATTTCCCATCCTAACGTAACTCGCCCAGGACAAAGTAAATTGGGAGTTTTGGACCAACCAATCTTTATATTTGAAAAGATTTCTTGCCCTGGGGCAGAGCTAAATCTGGGATTGGAGCCCAAGGCCAAAGTTGCAGAGCTCCCCGCTGCCCTCAGTGACCAATGTGGTGACCAGTGTGGGGCAGCTGCCACCACCCCTCTTCCAGTGACTTTGTCAAGGGTGATTCCAACACCCTGTATTCCCCTGGGAACCTGGGTTCACCTCTAGCCTCATAGCTTAGTCACCATGTGACCTTGGGCCAGTTGCTTAATCTCTTGAGCCTGTTTCATTTGCAAAACGGTGGTGATAAGATTTAAATGAGGCAGTACCAGTCTAAAGAACCCAACCCCTATGGACACCTGTGCAGCTAACACTGCATGTAAGTTCCTCTCTCCTGCCACCCTCCATCTAACAGCAGGCGGCCCTGGACCATGCATCCTCCAGGTACATTATTTAATGCCAGACTCTCCCCGCTGTGCCTCTCAAAACCAGTGAGGCTTTGTGAGGCAGGGAGAAATGAGACTTGGCAATAAGACTCTGCAAAGAAAGTGGGGGGAGGCAGCATTTCATGCTTTATCCCATGAATTAAAGAGGCAAAAAAAGTTGGCAGATGGTCCGGCAAGAGCCTAAATCTTACTGAACCATCAGGAAATTAACCCCTTTATGCACCCTCGTTTGGGAGCAATTATCTTTAGTTCCAGGATACAAGAATCTGAGAAGACCATATTAGAAAAAACAAATTAAAAGTTAACAATGCCAATTTTAAACCAAACACAACTTTTCTTCGCCTCTAGATCCTTCAGTCACAAGCAACTATGATATGCAGAGAATCGTAAACGAATTATAGACTTTACTGAGGCATTCTTTCACCGAACAGGTGTTTATCAAGGAAGTATTTATTGTGTCCCAGGCACTTTGCTACATAACAGAGATGCACTGATGATCCAAGGGTTCAGTCTCTGCCTGCAGGATAGCTCACAGTCTACCTGGGGAGAGCCACTTAGAGCAGGGCTCACACACATCCGTAATTTACTACCCGGCATGCCAGAAAGGAAACGCCCGGAGTCCTGGAGGCTCTCCTAACAAGGAGGCTTGATCTACGCATAAAATCGGCCCATATTTAAAGAAGCATTGATATACACTCCACTTTAATTACTTCAGAGGAATCCATTTGAATTTCCTAGCTGAAAAAGGGGTGTTTTATGATCCAGACCTTCAGCACACAATAGGTGCTCTCTACAATGTCTGTATCTCCAGGAAAAAGGATGTTTCAGTTTTTCCCCAGATCAAGAGTGTTCCTTCTTAAAACACATTTTAAATAATTTCTAGTGATTCCCTTTGGCTCTTCCTGTTCTTCACAGACAGCTGATGAGAACCAGTCAGTTGTGACCTGAATGACCTCTTTTGTGAGGGATGATTATAGCTCAGTGGTTCTGAGAGCTTGGGTCCTGGACCAGCATCACCTGGAACTTGTTAGGAATGCATGTTCTCGGGCTCTTCCCCAGACTTGCTGAGTCAAAGATGCTGGCGGTGAGGCCCAGCTGGCTGTGTGTTAATGGTGATTCTGATGCAGTCAATTTGGAGAACCATGGGTCTAGCCAACTGGGAAGAGTAGGAGCCTGAATCCTAAGCCCCCAGCCTCCACCCGCAATAGCCATCTGAGCTTGGGCGGGTTCAGGATCTGGATCTGCGTGAGTGGGCGCACTGAGAGTTCCCTTTTGATGTCGCGGGAATGACATTTGACAACGAATGTAAAAGCCTCCAGCTTGAGACCTGTAATGCAAGTATTTCTTCTTCTTTATTTCAACAAAGAAAGCACCATCAGCTCTAACCTAGAACACAGAACACAAGCGATTCTAACAGGTTGCTCCTTCAGCCAGGTGGCCAGTTTCTCAAATACAGGTGTGTTTGTTTGTTGTTTAGAAAGCGGCTCACGGCAATTCCGAAAATGTTCTCCACAAGTCACGGCCACAGACAGAGCCATGGTCTCCAGGCTCCAATGGCCACAGGGACTGCAAGAGGCAGAAACTCATCTTCGATGACATGTAAGTGTGGACTCCTGGTTGATATGGTGAGGGCCAGACAGTGGGAGCAGGGAGATGGTTTAATATGCATCTAATTCACAGTGTGGCCATTTCTGTCGTGTGATCTGATCAGTTAAATGTCACCCTCTCGAAGGGAATTGCAGCTTCACTCCAAGTGTACCCCTGAGTCCTGGGGCACTTCTGAGTGAATAGAACAACCAGTGCTAACAGGGCTGCATCTAGGAGGTCAGAAAACTAAGCTAAATGGCATCAATGAGTCATATTTCTAAGCCCCTGCATTTGGGGTCGTATGCTACCAGAAAGAGAAGCATTTTTTGTTTTTGTAAATTATAACAGGCAAAGAATAATAGTGATTCACTCCTGAAAGCTTTTTTTTCTCTAAAATGCTGTGGTCTTTATAAAAGTGTACACAGTTCTTATACAGGAGAAAATAGCCTGTCATCCATCTCCCAATCCTAGCACTGAAACCCAAGTATTAGTTCCGTTCTCGGCATCAATTTAAGAAGAGGAGAAACAAAAGAAAATGAATAAATGTAACATCCTGGAATGCTCTGGGGATGCTGAAAATGACAAATGAGAAATGATAAAATGATACTGAAAATTATTTAGGCTCTTGGGGAAAAAATATGTGTCAAGGACAAGCCTGGAAGGCAGCAGGTATGGTTTCAAGAGTTCGGCTTGAAGCCTCCTTTCAATTTTAGCTGTTCACCGAGCGTGCAGTGTGTGTCTGTTTGAGGCACGCCCTTAGATCCCGGGGCGTGGAGCAGCGGGCTACAGCGAGAGAACACCCTGCTCTCTGACTGCTGACAGTCTGGCTGAGGGGACAGGCTGTAAGCCACGAGCCTCACCCAAAGTCAGAAAACAAAATGGTGCTAAACGTCTCTGAGTCCCAGCTTCCTAATCAGAAAGAGTGGTTGTCGTGACAGGCTCTTCTGAGATCCAGTGAGATGGTCTCTCCTGAGCGTGAGCACCTGGAGGATTGAAAGCTCGGCGCGGTAGTGATGACTCCTCCACCCTCACCTCCCCCCCATCCTACTTTCCAACCCTGACTTCACCCAGAGCATAGGCACGATCCGTGATTCACCTCCAAGAAACGAGAATACGGAGTTGTAGGCCTCAAGCCCTGCTTGGACTTCATTAAGCTACTTAGGGCACAGACTTTGAGGGCTGAAAGCCAAATCCACATTCTTTTGTTTCTTTATTGAACACGTTCCCAGATAATTGGATTTACGAAAGTGTAAGGGTGGCCCAGGAGGACGTGTGTTTTTCTCCTCTTCCCGCGGCTGCCGCAGCTGCACTCACCCCAGGCACGCTCTCTCCCGACCCTCAGCGTCTCCCCTTCCCCTCCTTGCCGCTGCCCTGGGCATCAAGGGAGGTGGTAATTAATCCCCGGGGTGGGGGGTGTGTAATGGGAGTACAATCAGTCAGCTCCATATATAAGTAGGGTTTGGTGGTGTAAATTGTTCAAGGTAGCTTTAACCGTTTGCAAAAACAGGAGATTAGAATTGTGTTTAATGACAGTGTGGAAATTTGCATTTAGAAGATATAGGAATCTTTTGATTTTCATCTTAATTAAAGATGCTCTTCCTAATATTAAGAAGCAAATTGAAGATCAAGTAGTTATATGGATGGGTCAGCCTCCATATCGTTCAGGTTGCAACCCAGTTCTTTGAGGAATTAAAAACAATTATACTTATCTTACAAATCAAGTCTTTAAAAGAATGGAAACGGGGCTTTAGACATCATTCCAAGCCCACCTGTCATTTTTACCAGTCCCAAAACTGCACTTATTCATCTCAAGAAGCTTGCAGAGGGGGAGGGATGGACTGGGAGTTTGGGGTTAGTAGATGCAAACTGTTATGTATAGAATGGGTAAACAACAAGGTCCTACTGTATAGCACAGGGGACTATAGTCAATGTCCTGAGATAAACCATAATGGAAAAGAATATAAATAAGAATATATATATATATATATATATATATAAAACTGAGTCACTTTGCTGTACAGCAGAAATTAACACAACGTTGTAAATCAACTATACGTCAATAAAAAATAAATTTAAAAGGAAAAAGAAAGTTGCAGGTATTATAAAAGATCTGGACTCAGGGAGCAAAAAAAAAAAAAAAAAAAAAAAAAAGAAGGAGAAGCAGTCATAATCTACATGATCAAACACACATGCATTTGACAGTAAGGTACCCAAAGCATCAAATGTATCAAGGGCATGGTGTTTAAACACACACGTGTATGGGAAATTAAAATGTAAGGAATTTTCCAGTGTATGGACCAGAAAGCTAAGTCTGAAACAGCAACAACTAAATGGTCGTACTTCTCCCTGCAGTGTCTTGGACTGTTTACAAGAGGAAATGTTTCTCAATCTGCTGGGACTGCAGCTAATATAATTTTGTCCCTATCTGTATCAACCAAGAGGCTGTTATCATTCGTTCTTCCCATTAGCAATGTGTATATTTTTTCTGGCTGACAGCTACAATACAGTGTTTCTCCTTTATGGATAAAGATACAGTAGAATAAAAAAGCACTCTTTCATATCCATCATATATAGAGAGAGACATCTTCCAGTTGCCACATGTCCCAATTGATTTGAAATCCATGACAGTAAGAGAAACATGCAACTCAAACAGCCGCTTAACTGCTGAACTGAGAAAGTCGTGGGAAGATTCTTCAAACTTGAAAAGCAAAAACAGGCATTGTCTTTTCATTGGAACAATAAAAATATGTCCGTTAAGAGATCACTGGGGGGACTTCCCTGGTGGCACAGTGGTTAAGACTCCACGCTCCCAATGCACAGGGCCCAGGTTTGATCCCTGGTCAGGGAACTAGATCCCACACGTATGCTGCAGCTTTGAGTTCACATGCCACAACTGAGGAGCCCGCCTGCCACAACTAAGACCGGTGCAACCAAATAAATAAATAAATATTTTTTTAAAAAATAATAATAATAATAAAGAGATCACTGGGCTAGGAAGTCACCTAAAAGTATGTAAAGTGTCTCCCAGGTTCAGTTGGTGTGTCCTGAGGTCCAGTGGTAGGGGCAGGGGTATATGATTGATTCATTCTCAGTTATTAATTGAGGGAAGATGGAGGCACATGGGTGGCCTCTCCAGGAAGCTTCCCTGGGACCACAAACTTAGCCACCTCCTGCTCCCTCTGTGCTCTGCACCAGCTTCAAGGACCATGACCTGGCTCCTGTCATTTTCCTTGACTTCTCCTCACTAGAGGTGTCAACAGGCAGTGACATGACCAAAGAGAGGCCACCAGAAGGAAAGAAAGAACTAGAGAATTAGCAGCGGAATGATTTAGAGTTGATGGAAATCCAGTTATAGCGCCCCAATGAGTAACAGATGCCATCCTGTCATGTAACTTTTTTTTTTTTTTTTTTGCGGTACGTGGGCCTCTCACCGCTGTGGCCT
>NC_041225.1:17824130-17832052 GCF_002837175.3 Physeter macrocephalus | reverse complement strand
GTGGGCCTCTCACCGCTGTGGCCTCTCCCGTTGCGGAGCACAGGCTCCGGACGCGCAGGCTCAGCGGCCATGGCTCACGGGCCCAGCCGCTCCGCCGCATGTGGGATCCTCCCGGACCGGGGCGCGAACCCGGTTCCCCTGCATCGGCAGGCGGACTCCCAACCACTGAGCCACCAGGGAAGCCCGACCAAACTTTTGTTTAAAAAAAATCTGTAAGGATTTATGTCCATGAGTGACAGCACTTGATTCAACTCAAAGCCTAGAAATGGATCTTATTAGGGCAGAGCCGTGAGCTGTAAATTACTTGGTGTCATAGTTAGTGACAGGGGAGTTCTTGGCGCTGGAAAATCCAGGGAACAATTGTGTCACGAAGTCCTCAGTACAGACGTCGGAGCAGAGCTGAGTGGTGAAACGCTTGGCCTGTCTTCCCACGTGCCATATTGCTGTGCCGGGGAGCCAGAGAACCCCGGGTGCCAGCCCTGCCTGCTGTTTCCAGAAGGATGTGCTGTCTCTTGCCCACATTTCACAAGGAGGAGTCAGTCACGATCATCACCTTCAGCCACACCACCAAACGTCCCATCTGTCCCCGTGGCACCAATACCAGGAGCCCTACTGCTTAAACCTCCCTACGCCGAGAAAAGACTCCCTCGCCACGCGGGGCTGAAGCCCTGGCTTGTGAGACGTGGCTGGCGGGGCAGGAAGAGCGAGTCGGCCTCTGCGATATAATGATGCTCAGCAGCCTCGTAGCCAGAAGGGTTTTAATTTTACAGAGGGTGGAAGATTCCCGTACGTGAAAGGCCAGACGATTGAGTGAGAGGACACCAACTGAAATCCTTGAGTAGGCGGTGTTACGTCAAGGCGAGGCGCGCCCACGGAGGGCCTGCTGTGGCCGTTCTTCCTCTCCCGAGGGGTTCCCCTTCCCAGTTGCTTCAAAGCTGGACCCCACCTTTCCTGATACACCATTCTTGTGCCTTTCTGTTCTTCATATGGAATTTTTTCACTTATGAAACCCCTCTCAGCCAGGTTTTTATTTTTTTCTAACCAAAACAGAAAGAAAGGGAAAAAAAGGACTTGGCTGGGGGTGTTGGGAGGGCAGGAGTTGGGGACGAGGCCTTTTAGATCTCCCTGATTGAAATCTGAGCTCTCTGATCATTTTAAGGGCTTGTAAAATGATTTTACCTTTTTGGTTTAATTTTTCTTTGTATCAGTCGTTTTTTCTACAGTTATCATGGTTTATTTTATTTATTTATCTTTGGCTGCGTTGGGTCTTCGTTGCTGCGCGCGGGCTTTCTCTAGTTGCGGCGAGCGGGGGCTACTCTTCGTTGCGGTGCTTGGGCTTCTCACTGCGGTGGCTTCTCTTGTCGCGGAGCACGGGCTCTAGGCACACGGGCTTCAGTAGTTGTGGCTCGCGGGCCCTAGAGCGCAGGCTCAGCAGTTGTGGCGCACGAGCTTAGTTGCTCCGCGGCATGTGGCATCTTCCCGGACCAGGGCTCGAACCCGAGGTGGCTTCTCTTGTCGCGGAGCACGGGCTCTAGGCACACGGGCCTCAGTAGTTGTGGCTCGCGGGCCCTAGAGTGCAGGCTCAGCAGTTGTGGCGCACGAGGTTAGTTGCTCTGCGGCATGTGGCATCTTCCCGGACCAGGGCTCGAACCCGTGTCCCCTGCATCGGCAGGCGGATTCTTAACCACTGCACCACCAGGGAAGTCCTTTTTTAATTTTTGATTTTATATTGGAGTATAGTTGGTTTACAATGTTGTGTTAGTTTCAGGTGTACAGCAAAGTGATTTAGTTATACATATTCATATATCCTTTTTCAGATTCTTTTCCCATATAGGTTATTACAGAGTAATGAGTAGAGTCCCCTGTGCTATATAGTAGGTCCTTATCGATTATCTGTTGTATATATAAGAGTGTGTATATGTTAATCCCAAGCTCCTAATTTATCCCTCCCCCCTCTTTCCCCTTTGGTAACCCTAGGTTTGTTTTCTAAGTCTGTGAGTCTGTTTCTGTTTTGTAAATAAATTCATTTGTTAAATATCACACCCGAGAAGAACAACAATCAAACTGATGTGTTTCCATTTCGATAGAAAGTTGCTTATGCTCACGTGACAAAAACCTGCCCTTTAGCCTGTGTGTCCTGGAAAGCACACGCCGTTTTCTATGTGTGGCCGAGAGAGGAGTCACCTGCAAGAGCCTGTGGCCTGTAGGAGACACAATGAGTGATTGCTTATGCTTCTGAGAAGCCAGGGACTCGAGGGTCCCAGCCAGCATCAAGGGTATAGAAACAAAAGCTGCATTTGAATCCTTGCTGCCGAAAGCAGTCTTCCTGCTTCCTGCGGGAGGCACTCATAAAGCCAACGGCAGCACCGGGGTCCCTGGCTGTGCAGTGCCCTCATCAACAGCATTCACTTACTCAGTGCGTGAAAAACAATTACCTCACTTCTTACGCGTTCTTCTTGGTAAAGAAAGTACCTCACAGCTTGGGCCACAGTAACACCTCGGGGACTTATTAAATGACAAGCTGACAGGCTATCAGATGACGAATTCATTTGGTGTGCAGTTGCCTAGTTGTCTGATTTGGATTTCAACTTCCCTAAGAAAATGATCCCCACTTCTGCTATGCCAAGGAACCCGTTTGTTCAGACACGTTGAGTTCGCCATCTCTGCCAGTTTTCACAAAACAGGCTGGTTTTGCTCAGGAGGTGCATTTCCCAGAGGTAGGAATCACAGAAAGCAGCCTGCCAGCCTCTCCGCGGGAGAGCGTTCCACTCCATCGCAGCCACAAAGGAGAACAAAGAGCGAGGTTGCTCTAATACGCCGGTGCCAGAAGAAATTTTAGGGCAGCTCAGCCCCCACCGCTGCTTAGAACTAAGGTGGCTCCTGTGTAGGTGGGGGCAACAGGAGATGAGGAGGACGCGTTCCCTCTGGATCAAGTGCTCCCATTTTTTTTGCTGCTGAGAGCTCTTATAACAGAGATACACATGGCTCGGCTTTGGCTTTTGGATCACTCGAGCCCAGTTTCTGAAGAGCCCCAGAGACACGGTTAGTTACATGCATGATGTTGAACTGTACTTTTCTTAGGGTTGCTCATGTATCATCATCAGATACCATCGCTGTGAGAAACGATGTGAAGAACGTTATGATCACAATGAAAAGCAAAACTCTAAGTTTTCCATGTGAAAGAAAAGAAAGACGATTCCATGAAAAATGAGTTTGAACGCTGCGATCATTAGATTCATTTTAGTGCCTGTGCCGTGTTATATTCTGTAACTGCCACGGTGGTGACAGCAATTTTACTTTCCTGCTGACTTGAAGGTCACCATCGGAGTGATGCCTTCATGACAGCACGTGTCCACTGCCTTGCCCGACAATCTGGGTGACATCCCATCATCCCATTGCCTTTATAATGATCTGATCTAGGAGTGTGGCTCTAGAAGTCACCTGAAAGGAAAAAAAAATGGGCCAATCATCAGGCAATCTTCAGTGACTTAGTGTAATAAGCCCTCCATTAGATGCGAAGATGAGAATTCTTATGTGATCCTAAACAGGCCCTGATAGTACATTTCTTCAGCATCTCAGGTTAATGTTGTAGCTGCTGTGATGTAGTCAGAAAATAGATGTGTTACTTACCCACCTACACTATGGTGAGAGTTTGTGACTCAGCTTCCATCTCAGGTTTTAAAAATACATTTACATGCTGCAGGTAAAAACAGCATTGGTTAAGGTACCCGTATTAGGAATTAGGTGCCACTGCCACCCCAGGGGTAACTAAGAAGGCTAACAGATGCCTTTGCTTATTACCAAAGTAATTCTTTCGTGAAAACGAAATGCATTTGAAAAAATGATGATCCGTTAGTGACGAGGTCTACAAAAAAACAGGGCAAGAGAAAAATGACCAAATTCCTATACTGGAGTGTGGGACAGATAATGATGTGGAGAATTTCAGGTTGCCATGGAGATGTTCTCTGGCTCATTGGTTTCAAGGCTGCACCCCATCAGAAGTCAACCCTCTCTCTCTCTCTTTGAAACTCAAAATATGAATGCAAGGGGGAGGGTCATTTCTCTTCTACTATGTACCTAAAACTACAAAGTGGGGAAGATCAAAGAGATCTACAACAGGGCCCCCGCTGAAAATGGTCCAGCTGCAAAGTTGCATACATGCAATGACTGTAGCCCAGGACAGCTCAGAAGGTAATTAAATGCCTGGAAGTGAAGTGTAAACAAGAAGTGGTATCTGAGATCAGGAAAGACATAGCTGATCGTGGACCAAAATTACCAAGAAGGCCTTATGGCCTAAGAATTTGAGGGACAAGTAACATCTGGCTCGTCATAAGCACTTAATGAATGAGCAGAGAGGTGAGTGTTCCAGGAAGGACGGAAAGGATGAGCAGAGCTTCTAAGACAGCGATGCCATGTCAACCAGACAGTGAGGACACCGCTCTGGCTGTGGTTGAGGGACTTGGTGAGTAAGTGGTACGGTTAAGAAGGTTAGGCAAGATTATTGGAGACCTGAACTGCGATTGGATCTCATAGGCCCTGGAGATGGATTTTAGGTCTGTGAGTAGGATGGTGATATAATGAAAGCCACGTTTTACAAACATTGGTCAAAGGTTAAAGCTCAGAATAGATTGGATGGGTGTGAAACTAGAGGCCAGGAGAGGTGATGAAAGCCTAGACTTGGTGGATATGGTCATTGGGGAAAGAAAGGGATGTTTACAAGGGGGCATTCATAGCATTTGATAACAGTGGGAGAGAGATGGATGGAGATGCCTGAACTCTTGTCCTGAACAGATAGGCTCCAGGACCCCATCTGAAGCTCAGGAGTCGGATCTGGGTTTGGGCAGAGGTAGGTCTGGTCTTCTGCTTTGGGGCATGCAGCAAAAGGACAAACGAACGGTATTGCAGAGGATTTTTAAGGCATGAAACTCTTCTGTATGATACTATAATGGTGGATACGTGTCATTATACATTTCTCAAAACCCACAGAATGTGCAACGCCAAGAGTGAACCCAAGTGTAAACTGTGGACCCTGGGTGATGATGACGTGTCCGTTTAGGGTTATCGATTGTAACAAATGTGCTGCTCTGCTGGGGATGTTGGTAGTGGGGGAGGCCGTGCACATGCCGAAGCACGAGGTAGCCAGGAACTTTTCGTACTTCCCACTTCATTTTGCTCTGAGCCTACAGCTGCTCAGAAAAATTAAGTCAGTCCATTAAACAACAAAAACAAGAACAAAAATCATGTAAATTGCCAGAGTCGGCATCAAAGACCCCACAGATAGCCAGTATGTGTTCAAAGGTCAATATGTGGACAAAGAAGAATAAACCGTCGTGAAAGTCAACTAAGACGCCATTCAAATGGAAGAAGCGTGAACACTGAGGAAATAAACTAGAGCAAGAAGAGCCGGTCAGAGCAGGGCCTTCCTTTGAAGGAAACCTCAGGCCTCACCCACCAGTGAAGACCCATCATGATGAATGAAAGAGTCCAGGCCTGCGTGGCAGGAAAAATGGTGAAGGGCTCACGATCGAGAAACAGAGTTTCATTATGCACTTCAGGGAAATCCTGCAGCCATGTGCCTCATTTCTCTGTTGGAAAAGTTGAAAATTCCCAGCATGTTACCACAGTACTGACAATATTTTATGCGGAAAAAGAGACAGGAAACCAAGGTCTTTTTCTTGCTTCTGTGATTTGTGACTCAAAATTAAGTATTTGCTTTGATCCCGGTTTGTTTATTTGTTTAATTGATTAAAACCATTCAACTGAGGATTATAGTTTTGGATGGTAATGTCATTGACATGGTATGTGTGATTTTTCTAATAAGCCTTTTGACCCCTTAGGGTAAAAGCATGCTCTGACTACCTAATATTGCATTGGGGAAAAGACCCCTTAGCTGAAAGAAGGCAGTTCAAAATAAGTGTGTTAAATAGGTTAAACAGTTCATGATTAATATTACTACTTACATCTTATCTCCCATTCAGGGGGTCCTGGCTTATGGTGTGTACATGAACAGGTCAAGTTTATTGATTAGATAAAGACCCATAATGCAAAACAAGTTTATGCTGATGGTACCTAATGTATGTAGATTTTTAAAAATCTATCCAATGCAGCATTTAAAGTTGCTGTCTGATGAGTAGTTTAGTGTAACTCGGGGTCATGTCACACACTCAGATCCATCTCTGGATGAATTCCCTTCATCTCCCAGCAGAGTCAGTACTGGCCAGGGTCATTGTTTTAATAATGCCCATGTCTGGTGTTAATGTTTACCAGCCAGTTAATCAGAACTAGAGAGAATACATGCCATGTTTGCATTGTGACAAGGAAGACATCATTTTACAATTAACTTTATTACAACTGGAATGTAATCATATAGCAGCACCTCTTTTCATTTTTCATTGCAAAGCTTTAAAATAATTAGATATAGAGATACAAGCAACTTTGGGTATCATTTATGCATACAAACAACCCTGATTTTCATAAGGGTACAGAAATATACTCACCTGTACATATCCATACAATTATTATGAGGTATCTTTGCCATCTTTACATTAAAAAGGGATTGTTTTGTGTAAATAACCTGTGAAATAAGATTTTGCACTTGTTTTCTTAACGTGCAATAAAAAATCTGTTTCGCAAATTAAGGTACTGGGGATCCATGTTAAAAATCACTGTAAATGTATATATTTATTTGCATGTATTAAGTGTGTTTTGAGTTGCTAACTTGAGAGAAATATAATCGTAGTCTTTTACACATAGGCTACAGTAGTTCGGAAATGCAAAAAAAAAAGAAAAATACTTTGATTCCGTCTTAAGAAGAGTCTTGAAATTGTGCTTCAAGTGTGAGCAAAGGAAAGAATATTTTCAAAAGATCTTGCACTTGCACAGTAATGACATTTCATATCACTCTCTCCTCATAGGCCACGCAGTGCAGATTATTTTATGCAAGAAGCTAAGCGAATGAAGCATAAAGCAGATGCAATGGTAAGAGATCCGTTCCTCCAAATGACGTTTGTACCACAGCTTCATCACTGGGGCAGCATAGCTAGGGTCATTATAAAATCTATTACAAGGATGGCTGGGTCTGTTAAAGGCAAAAATGTTTATATAATCCAGTGCTCATCGCCCAATAAATTATGACCTCAGCCAATCATGTCTGACTGGGAGGAAGCCCTGGATAAACTGATATTTCAGTTTAGACCTAAAGTTTGAATAGGAACCAGAGGCAATGGAGTCAGTGGGTGGTAATAGTTTTTTTCCTTAAAAAAAAAAACACCCAAGTTTGCATATTTCTCCCTTGTTAGCCTGGCCAACGCTTGGCTTGGTCCCAGGATCACATCCCTTCTCAGAAAGACTTGTGTTCTTCATATGTACCTGCCAAAATGAATTTTTCCTATGAATCTGGACAACCCAGAAACTATTTCACTGCACATAAGACCCTGAAGTTGTATGATTTGATGTTTTCAGAGAGTAACTTTTCTGACTTGGATGATCTATTTGAGAAAACTTAAAGCCTTCAGGCAAGAGTTAGAAAACTTCTGGTTTTTTCTAAAAGGGATCATATGGTTGTTCTGTCAGAAGATCGCATCCAAAGGGCGTCTTTCCTATCTCGTAATTCTAGTTCTACTCGCCTCCAGTGCTCATAAGTGAAATCAGGGCGCTGGAGGTGAGTAAGGCATTTCAAATGACCTTAAGAGTATTATTCCAGGGTTGAAGATGCCTAAACCATAACTGTACCCCACCCCCAATGCTACTGATGTTGCCCACCAAGCATTTATTTATATGAAGCGAACTGCCTAGGTCCACTGGTGTACAGAGAAATAACCACGGGGTGTCAGAAAATACAGCAGGGAGGGCTTCCCCGGTGGCGCAGTGGTTGAGAGTCCGCCTGCCGATGCAGGGGACGCGGGTTCGTGCCCCGGTCCGGG
>NC_041225.1:17817177-17824075 GCF_002837175.3 Physeter macrocephalus | reverse complement strand
AAAAAAAAAAAAAAAAAAAGAAAAATACAGAAGGGAAATAGGAGATAGAGTTTTTGTCTTCACAATCCCACAGTCTGATGGAGAGTTCTGGTCACCCGAAGAAACCGATGCATGGTCGCATTGAATTTTAAAGCAGAATGAAATTTCCTGCCTGAATCATCCAAGGTTTCCCAGGCTTCCTCAGTCAGTGTCGTCCTGCCCAACCTGGCCTTTCCCAGCGATACTCTGCTCCAGCCATGTCGGCCCCCTGCCGCCTCTAAGCACACCTGACTCGTGCCAGCTGGCAGGTCTCTGCACCTGCAGAGCCTCACACTCACACACTCACAACCTCCCACACAGGCACACTCTCACTGGCACGCACTCCCACACCTTCAGTGTCCTCCCCAAATTCAGCCCAATCATACCAAATTCGGCCATCATACAACCAGATCATTCCTTCCCAGTTTCCTCCCCAGCCTCCCTGTAGCCCCATCACTTGCTCCCTTCCTGCCTTCTCTTTGGCATTGGACTCCTTGCTTTGCATTCGGTTAGTTAATCACAGACTACCTTGCACTTTGAGCTATCTTGTGAGTGCACGTTTTTTCTCTCCAAATATAAGTTCCTGGAAGGAGCTTTTGTGTGTCAAGTACAGACCACACAGAATCAGGTGCTTTAGCAAATACTTATTGAAAGAAAGGACTTCCTTAATCTGAAAGCACTGCCAAGAAATATTGCTCTATAGCCTCTTAGGGTTATAAGCTGTTTAAAATTTTGACTTGCTGATGCGGGAGAATTCTGCTCTACATTTCCCTTTCCTGAGGTGTCATGAATAATGAGAGGTTTTTTAAGAGGCAAGACTTAGATCAGTTGTTAAGAGTATCTGTGTAATTCTGTTTTGATTGATGAAGGAATGTTTGAAAACTTCGGAGATGATGCAATTCAAATTTAGAATGTGTCATTATCCACCGAGAGGAAGAATGTATGGAACGATGCACGAACCTGATGTGTACGTTTAGATTTATGAGAACCTAAGAACGTAAAGCTGATTCTTGGTTATCCTCACTGATATGGGTAAAGATTAACATAAATTTAGGTACCTCCTATAATCCCAAAAGGTCTTTTTTAATTCATTTTCAGCGTGGTGTCCTTCAAGCTGAAATCGTGCCTTGAGCTTTAACCTCCTCTTCCTTTCTCTCCTCACCCTCACCCTTAGGGTGACGTTCTAACTGCTAATAAAACAACTAAAAAGTACATACTTAAAGGAAGGCATGGAGATGTAACTGTCACAAATAGTGTAAAAGATAATAAGGAAGGCCTTAAACCATCAAAGTGAGAGTATACCCCAAAAGTGTGAAAACTCTTACATGGAGGCAGGCCTATGAACGTAGATATATATTTAGCACGGCAGTGAGGACCAAGGAGCGAAGTTGACGAACCCATTAGGAGTTGGAAAGAGGGCAACAGAAATTAAAGCAACCGTGAAGTTCTGCACAATTCTGATTGGCAGTTGTGAGGTGGATTTGGTGTAATTCTGTATAACCATCTACTCACTTACCCTAAACCAGTAGCAATTTGCAAAAATACCTAGAGAAGATATTACCCTATTTCTTTCTTCTCTCAGCTCCATTCACAGGAGTTTGGAACTTCAGAGTCGGGTTTCTCAAAGTGTATAGATTATGTGACAATGCTGTTTGAAAAACTATTCCTAAGGAAGACACTGTATTAACTCTCTTGATCAGGTGGAAAAGTTTGGAAAGGCTCTGAACTATGCTGAAGCAGCCTTGTCATTCATTGAATGTGGAAATGCAATGGAGCAGGGCCCAATGGAGTCCAAATCTCCTTATACAATGTATTCAGAAACAGTTGAGCTCATCAGGTAAGCAGCTGCGTTTTCTTGCTTGTGGGCAGGGGTTGGGGGTGGAGGGAAGAATGTATATAAGTGCTGTGAACACAGAAAAGAATGTCAGCCTGCACTGTCAGCTACCAAGAACCAATGTTCATCCCCCAAATAAGAATGAACAATCTTGCAAGACGTTTTTGCAGAGCCTGCCTCCTTAGCTCTCTGTGTGAGTGCCGGGGGGTGGAGTGGGGGGGGCAGGCGGCAGCTCCTCTGACCCCACTGGCTGCAGAAAGGAAGCTGAATCGGAGGGAGATGTGAGATGTCTACTTCACCCAGCTGGGAAGTGGCAGAATTTGAATTCACTACATCTCCATGCTGCTTTTTTTTTTTTAATCTGATCCAGATTCATATAATCTA
This sequence comes from Physeter macrocephalus, assembly GCF_002837175.3. Lineage (NCBI taxonomy): Eukaryota > Metazoa > Chordata > Mammalia > Artiodactyla > Physeteridae > Physeter > Physeter macrocephalus. The sequence continues at coordinate 17,821,839 of NC_041225.1, read as the reverse complement.
AATCCTAACTTCATCAGTAAATGATTCAGGAGTATTTAATGAAAGGAAAGAAGATTCAAGGGGATTTTAGGAAAGGAAATCCATCCTAGGACGCACTATCTGAAAAGGTGCTGGCGTTGTTCTGGTCTAAGACTTGGACCTGAGCGCCATCCGCCGGCCTGGGTTAAGGCCTGTAGTGTGAGCAGAAGCAGGGTTTCCGACGGGGGCACAGCAAGGACTTGGGTGGGAGACTCTCTGTCTTCCATGATGGCAACATGGGAAGGCACATGCTTAATGTCTCTTTAATGAACCATTAAGGGAATTTCATCCATTAACACTACTGAGAACCTTCGTCATATGTTTTATGTCTTTAGCTGGTTCAACTGCTTGGGATAATGTCTAATACCCATTATGTGAAATAATCCTTCCCCAAACTAACTTTAAGAGACTTTTCTAATTCTGGAATTCTAGGCAACCTAAGAGTAAATATGGTTTACCATGTCTCACCATTCCAGATGGAAGATTTCTAGTCATCCTAAATTTAACCTCTTGGTATACATTGGCCCAGGTTTGCTCCTTGGTATTTTACACTATTCTCCTTCAGGAAATAGGAAAGGATGACAGCCTTTGACTTTGTCATCCCAGTATCAAGAACACATCATCTTCAAAAAGCACTTCTCAAGAATGTTTTGAAAGTTAACACTGTCCAACCATTTTTCTTATTAAAATATTTCTATTACACCAATGTATCGGTGATTCCTTCATACTGTTTTCTTACATGGTACAGCATTTTGGGCAGTGAAGAAAAGAAATTGCCATCATTAAAAAAAAAAAAAAACTTAAAATGACTTTAAGAGATCCTAGATTCTCACATTTTTTCCTCAGAATAAGGCACAGACTCAGATGCCCACAGGCAGGCATGGAAGAATATGGGTGGAAGTGGACAGGCACAAAGCCATAATGTGTTCTAGAATGTGAGTGCCTCAAACAGAGGGATGTTTTTGGTTTTTGTTTGATCTGTTCATTTATGTGGTCATAATCCCTGGAAAAGATCCTAGAACATAGTAGGTACTCAGTGAATATTTGAGGAATGAGCAAATAAGCAAGTCAGGGCCTCTGGCGAACTGTATAGCCTGCCTAAAGGCATTCAAACTTTAAAAAACAAACAAATAAATCCAAACAACGATAAAAGGCTGATGTCAAATAAACTGGAGGTGCTGATGTGCACACCCGCTCTACACCAGAGATGGGACCTTGCGTGGGTGGAAAACACAATCCATTTTCTAGATGATTGAATAGAATCCCTTAAGCTACTCCAAAAACTAAGATAAAAAAGAGTTTTTCTTATCTGAGTTAGAAAACAGCATTAATATACCACTTGAATCTGCATGTTGCTCACCAGGTTTGAGACTCCCCTCCCCCACTGAGAGACACTCGGGAGCTGGGAGCACTCCCAAGGAGGATCATGCCACAGGTACCCAGCTTAGGATGTGCTCTTTGTCCCAGTAGGCAAGAGAATTCCTTTCTCCCCCAAAGGACGCCAAGTGACTGGGGGACACTGGCCGGTGGAACCCTGCCACCACAGATCACAATTGCACCACAGAGCCTCTGAAAATTAAATTGTAAATGGAACCACAGCCCACAGAAGTAGGTTATGACTTGCCTGCTAAACCTAAACAGGGTGACTTCCTTTTAAAAGAAAAGATTTAAACAGGACCCAGGTGTCTCCTAACATAATAGTCAAGATGTCCAAGATACAATAGAAACTCACTCATCATACGAAGAAACAAGAAAACCACAGCTGAGATGAGAAAAGACAATCAGTTGACACCAATAACCAGGATGAATCAGATGTTGGAATTATCTGACAAGGATTTTAAAGCAGCCATCATAAAAATGCTTCAACAAAAAATTACAAATTCTCTTGAAACAAACAAAAAATTAAAGTCTCAGCAAAGAAATAGAAGTTGTTTTGAAAAAGAACCAAATGGAAATTAAAGAACTTAGAAATATAACAAATAAAAATCTCACTGGAGGGGCTCAGTAGTAGAGTAGAGATGACAGAGGATAGAATCAATGAACTTGAGAACAGAAAATAGAATTTACCCCCCAATCGGAGCAACAGAGAGAAAACAGACTGGGAAAAAAAAAGTGGATAGAGCTTCAAGCACAATGACAGTAGAACTTCCATGTCATTATTGGAGTCCCAGTAGGAGAGGGAGAGAATGGAACTGAAAGATATTTTGAAGAAGTTATGGCTGAAACTTGCCAAATTTGGCAAAAGACATAAACCTACAGATTCAAGAAGTGGAGAAAAACCCAAACAGCATAAACAGCCAAAGCAATGCATGCCAAGACACATCAAAACTACATTTCTGAAAACTAAAAACAAAGGGAAAAAAAAATCCTGATAACAACAAGAGAGGAATGACACATTACCCGTAGGGGGACACCAGTTCAGATAACAGCTGACTTCTTATCTGAAACCATGGAAGCCGGAAGGGAGTGGCACAACATTTTTTAAATGCTGAAAGAAAAAAACTGTCAAACTGTGAACTCTAGATTCAGTGAGACTTCATTCTTCAGGAATAAAGAGGAAATAAAAACATTCTCAGACTAAGGAAAACGAAAAGACTTTGTTTCTAACAGACCTACCTTTAAAGGTTGGCTAAAGGAAGTTTCTCAAACAGAAAGGAAGTGACAAAAGAAGGAATCTTGGACCAACAGGAGGGAAGGAAAAACAACATAAGAGCAGAACTATGGGTACATGCAATAAACTATCCTCCTCATGAGTTTTATAAATCATAGTTGATGATTGAAACAAAATTATACCACCATGTGATGCTCAAGACAATGTTATTTAAAAGCAGTGACATAGAAGTAAGGTTTCAACTCTTCAAGCAAAGTAGAAAATATTGATACCAATAAATTGTGATGAGTCACATATGTATCTTATAATGCCCAGAGAAACCACTATGAAAACTAGGCAAAGAGATACACTCAAAAACACTAAAGGGACTTCCCTGGTGGCGTGGTAATTAAGAATCCACCTGCCAATGCAGGGGACACGGCTTCAAGCCCTGGTCTGGGAAGATCCCACATGCAGCAACTAAGCCAGTGTGCCACAACTACTGAGCCTGCGCTCTAGAGCCTGCGAGCCACAACTACTGAGCCCGCGTGCCACAACTACTGAAGGCTGTGCTCCGCAACAAGAGAAGCCACCGTGATGAGAAGCCCATGCAGTGCAACGAAGACCCAAAACAGCCAAAAAGAAATAAATTTTTTTAAAAAAACCACTACAAGTCTGCATGCTGTGGAGGTAGTGTAATAACAGTATCATTTCTTGAGCAATTTGCAATATTGCAAATTGCAGTATTGTTCTTGGCACAGCCCACTATGCCAAGAACTTTACAAACACTCTCTCACTTAATCCTTACAGCAATGCTATGGGATCAGCAGTACTCATCTTACTTTATAAATAAGAAAACGGAGGCTTAAAGCTGTTAATTTGTCTAAGTTCTCACAACTCTAAGGACTTGAACCCAGGACTCCCTGACCATTCCATATACTGCCTCAGCTCTCTCCAAGCGCCTGCAAGTAACTTGGTATATTATTGGAGAAAGGAACGGCCATAGACCTCTGGTTCAGAGAAATAAGTGAGATTGAGTAAAGTTCATAAAATCTACTAGTTATGCATCCAGGACAGTTATACTACTGTCAAAGTAAGAGTTCCATAACAGTAAAAAAGGAATAAATCCAAGCATTCATCTGAGTACAAGGAATAAACATTTTTCTGGAGATTGGCCTGGAAGGATTGACCTTTGCTCCCATCTTGTCAGCCACTCAGCCATAAATCAGAATTTGTAAAAATGGATGTGTCACCATACACGTGGATAATGCTTGAACTGATACCACTCTTGACCATCTGTAGCGTTTGGACTTGTATTGTTAAAGAGTAGAAAGTTGCTAGATGGTCATAAAAGCCATTTTGTTCTAGTCATCACAATCATGTCATGCTTAGAGAAAATGGGGCAGCCTCAGCCGGCTTCTAAGAAAAAACCGTCAGCAAAGCACTATGAAAAACTAAGTATTGGGCAGAGAGAACTTCCATCCTAGAAGATGTTCTGTTGTTAATAAGAAAGCTTTAATTTTTTGTTTTTCTTTCCTTTTTCTTTAAGATATGCTATGAGACTAAAAACCCACTCAGGCCCCAATGCCACACCAGAGGATAAACAGCTGGCTGCATTATGGTAAGTGCATCACATCAGATTAAAATAGCCTCCCCAGCCTTGTACATCTTTGCTGGCAAACCAGGTGCTGAAATGCGTGATGGTTTCCTAGCACTTCTGACACACCAAACCAAAGGCAGTTCTCATGGTGGCCAGGGAGAGCCTGCACCCTGCTGTCCTATGCATGAGGTGAATTCACAGTGATTGAAAACCAACAGGTCCGTGACACAAGGACCCATTTTTCTGTGTGTGCCAAATGTAATCTCTTGTGTTTAACATTTTAGAGGCAATCAAAACAATTCATCTGTCTCTTTACATGTGGGATTAGTAGAACTGAATCAAGATGAAGCATTCAAGTTCTCAACACATTAAACTGAGGAGCAGGGCTTCCCTGGTGGCACAGTGGTTGAGAGTCCGCCTGCCGATGTAGGGGACACGGGTTCGTGCCCCGGTC
>NC_041225.1:17804704-17817167 GCF_002837175.3 Physeter macrocephalus | reverse complement strand
AGGCCACAACAGTGAGGGGCCCGCGTACCGCAAAAAAAAAAACAAAAAAAAAAACAAAAAAACTGAGGAGCAGTTCATTCCACTTTGATAATAAAAGCAGTATTTAAATGTTAATCAACACGTAATAGGTTTTTTTTTTCTATAATGATGACAATGATAATGATTATAATAATAATTATTTTCCCCATGACATCTCCTTAGTACTCCCTCACATCACAGGACACCTCTCTGTTGGTTCCTCCTGTGGTGGGAAGCCAAAATGTCCTTTTCTCTGATGGTTCATACTGCACTTTAGAACCTGATCTGCAAGTTGGAGAATCGAATCTCAAAATAAAAACAAAAAAACTGAGGAGCAGTTCATTCCACTTTGATAATAAAAGCAATATTTAAATGTTAATCAACACGTAATAGGTTTTTTTTTCTATAATGATGACAATGATAATGATTATAATAATAATTATTTTCCCCATGACATCTCCTTAGTACTCCCTCACATCACAGGACACCTCTCTGTTGGTTCCTCCTGTGGTGGGAAGCCAAAATGTCCTTTTCTCTGATGGTTCATACTGCACTTTAGAACCTGATCTGCAAGTTGGAGAATCGAATCTCAAAATAATATAACAACAACAACAGCAACATACACAAAAGAGAAAACATTAGTTTTGCAGAATCACGTCCTCTGGAGTTTGGTGTGCTAAGAAGAGACTCTTGGTCAAGGGTGTATTGTACAACACAGGGAATACAGCCAATATTTTGTAATAACTGTCAATGGAAAGTAACCTTTAAAACTTGTATTAAAATAAAAAATAAATTGAAAAATTAAAATTGAAAGAAAATTTTTAAGAGACTATTAAGTTGTATTTGGTATGTTGGTATTCTAGTATGTCAACACCAGATCTGAGTTAGCAAATAGTTAGGAGTGGAGAGCACCGAGGAAAAGTGGATATGGTGAGGACATGGGGAGGGAGAAGGGTAAGCTGGGACGAAGTGAGAGAGTAACACTGACATATATACACTACCAAATGTAAAATAGCTAGCTGGTGGGAAGCAGCCTCATAGCACAGGGAGATCAGCTCTGTGCTTTGTGACCACCTAGAGGGGTGGGATAGGGAGGGTGGGAGGGAGATGCAAGAGGGAGGGGATATGGGGACATATGTATATGTATAGCTGATTCACTTTGTTATAAAGCAGAAACTAACACAATATTGTTAAGCAATTATACTCCAATAAAGATGTTTAAAAAAAAAGTGGGTATGGCTCAGGAAATGCTTTCTGTGCTCTTTTCAAACTTTAAGTTCCTTATTAGGATTAATAAATTAACAATGATTAGTTAATATTATATAAAATAGAATACTAGTATGTAAATAACAAATATATAAACTGTAACAAAATAGTGACTACTCCCAGTATGGTTTTTATAAAATACATTCATATCCGTTCCTTTATTTGAACTAATTATAGTTCCGTACAGTGGTAGTGAAGGGAATAAAAACAGGTGGAAGGGCTGGCTGTTCTTTCAGCAAAGCCGCTGCCGATAGTCCAGGGTGTCAAGGCAAATCAGAATAAGGTAGTGGTGCCCTGAAATTCACCCAGTAAGCAGTGAGAGCTGTGTGCTAGAGCTTCCTCCCTCCTCTCATGGAGAGAGACTGTCTCCTAGTGGTGAAAGAAGAAAATGACAAGCCCCTCAGTCCCAAAAAAGAAGCAGTAAAGCTGCTTTATGTCTTCATATTTATATTCTTTAGTTATATATATTCTTCGTTTATTCATATTTCTTTATATGAAGTGATATACTTGTGGAGTTACTCCTTGAAATTTTGAGTTACATCGAACAAATAGGAAGGTCAGATGCCTACCGTGCTATAGACCTTGAGTGCACCTGGAACAGCAAGATTGTTTTTAAGTCTTGTTAGCACAGGGCCCACTCATACTTTCGGGGCCTATTTCTCTTTTCCTGCTGCAGTTACCGATGCCTGGCTCTCCTGTACTGGCGGATGTTTCGACTCAAAAGGGATCACGCTGTAAAGTATTCAAAAGCACTTATCGACTATTTCAAGGTACTGTCTGGCTAACAGGCAACATGTTGTACCCAGTTGTCTCCCCGTCAAGGACATTTTCAAGGTAGAATCCATTGCTTTGGGGATAATACAGGAGCTGATATCCACACGAACCCCATTTATGACATACTCGTGGTGTTCAGGGCTCAGAGGATGGCCTTGCGAGCCCATCTAATCTATCCCTCTGTCTGTGTCCAAGTATTTTTATAGCCTCTAGAGAAAGAAGATCCCATTACCTATATCCCAGTGTCCTAGAAAATCCATCTTTATAGCTAACATAAATTGCTCACGCTCACTTAGAGCTTCTAACTCTGAGAAGTAATTCCTTAGAACTTCCTCTTAGCTATCTCCAGTAGCTAATTTAATTTTTCATAAAGGTGTTATTTTAAATGGTAAGAAATGGCTTGTTAGAACCCAGAGGCACTACAACAGTAGCAGTGTGCACGTATAAGGATAGAATTGCAGACCGTGCTTTTACCTCTCTCAGGGAATGAAGTCATTTTCACTGGGAGAATGAAAAAAGGGGGAAAAAAAGACCAGAAAACCTCTGATGTACTGTTGTGAATAATTCATCTGAGATTTCTGGGCCTCTTCACTGCCCGTTTGACTAGAAACAAGAAATTACGCCATTTCTACCTCCACCGGCTGTTTGTCAGATACACAACCATCATTTTCGATCTTTAATCCCCAACCTCCGCTTCTTGGAGATGCTCTCTGATGAGCCGGCTGTGCTGGGCTTTCCGTGGGCGATGTCCACCCCGCATACTGTCTCCTTCCTGGTCATGCATGCAGTGACCAGGAGCTAAGCCACTGTGTTGCTCCATCGATGGTTGTCAGTCATAATGACAAGTACTGACCCTAAGCCTTTCCCTTTACTTTGGGCACCTAAGGTCAAGATAAGTCGTTTTCAAACATTTAGAATCTAAGAGCTAATACTAAAGAGAGTTATTACAGTCAAGCAAAACGCTTGAATAAAGAAGGAATCTGAACTCTGTAAGCCACAGAGGTTACAGCAGAACTTTTAAGGGATCCAAGATGTTCTTAATGTCTGTAGGCAGTTCCTGAAACTGTACAGAATGAATAGAGAATACAACTTAAATATCAGAGCTTCCCCCCCCAGAAGGTATTGGTATAGATTCCCTAAATCAAAGGCTATTTAAATACTACTTAAAGTTCAGAGATGATGAAACCTTTAGGAGACAATGATAAATGGTCCATAAAAAATGAGTTTTATCAGTACAGCTGTCTCTGAAAAAAAGGCCTTTGTCCCCACCCATGTTTTTCTTATAGTCACAGGACTTTAGTGGTAGGGGAAGAGGCCTGAAGGCAATTTTGCCAAATTCCCACATGTAAGGCCATTTCTTACCAATTTGATAACACCTCCATTAAAAACTAAAAATCAGTCACCACTTCATAAAGTTCTTTTTAACCAAAAGAAACACTTTGTCTCTGGGGAACCAGGCTGAGGCTATTTTCTTGTCTCTGGAAGGGAAAATTCAATATTATAAAGTCCATTTTCTCCTTAACAGTCTCATAGACTTATGTCCAAGAAAGCATTATTGGGCTCTCAGGGAGGAAATCTATCTGTACATTTAGAAGCTTTCCTTGCCAAAGGCAAAAATGTCTTTTAAACGCCTGATGCAAACAACTGGCTCATGCCACATATCCTATATCAGAATTTTAAATAAATCAGAATTTTTGAATTCAGTATTGTTAAAGAAATACATTTGAATCTGTTCTTTTAGAAACATTCAAGAGCAACTTCCTTTAAGGGAAATATTTTTAAGCTTCATAAGTTAAAATGGTAACAGTTGATGTCTCATATATTTTCAGGCATTAAAAATATGTCAACAGTTTCTGCAAATATGCCCTACGTTTAAAAATAAGATATTCTCATTGTGTCAGTGGGAGGGGGCAGCTGCCTCCCACTATCTTCCAGAGAGGAAGCCAATAGCCTAGTAATTAAAAACTCCCCAGATCCAATTTCTGTGAATCTGCATTTTATCTACCGTGTCAGCCATTACTTCTCTCAACGGTCACCTGAGAACATGTTATTATGGGCTGTTTAAACTCAAGCAGATGGTACTCACTGTCAATGTTTTTATTTTCCTGCAGAATTCATCTAAAGCTGCCCAAGCCCCATCTCCATGGGGGGCCAGTGGAAAGTAAGTTCATTTTTCCAAAGTGAACGTGATAAATGAGATGTTGCATGATGCTGGGTAAGGTGCTCCTCTGCTTACAGTGCCCTGAGGGGCTGCCCTACCAACCTCTGCACTTGTTTTCCTATGCTCTCCCCTTCCAGGAGCACTGGCACCCCATCCCCCATGTCTCCCAACCCCTCCCCCACCAGCTCCGTGGGATCTCAGGGGAGCCTCTCCAATGGGAACGCCCTGTCCCCATCAACCATCGTCAGCATCCCACAGCGCATCCACCAGATGGCAGCCAACCATGTCAGCATCACCAACAGCATTCTCCACAGCTACGACTACTGGGAGATGGCGGACAACCTGGCCAAGGAGAACAGAGGTGTGTGTGCCTCTGGGGAGCATGTGCGTAGTTCAGCCACAGCTCAGGGAGACACCCTGATCCTTGGGCGTCAGCGGGCGAAGAAGAAATAGTAGAAGCTGTCACCTACTGTGTGAACTTTGCCTGACTTCTCGCCCTCACTCAGGGCCTCCTGTGCCTTTACCTACCTTTATCTTTACTGTGGGAAAGATCAGAGATAGAGCTGATATAGGTACCAGTGATACAGATAGAAATTATATAGATAAACACACACACATGTTTTTTTTCCTTCGGACAGTGAGCTCCTTAAAGGTAGGGATTACATTTTATTCAACTCCGTATTCCTAAGACCTGCATAGTGCCTAGAACACAGTTGGGGATCTGAAATACTGGATGAATTAATTAACTGGTGAGTATGAATGTTACTAGCTATTGAAGTGATAGCTGCTTACAACTGAAAAAAAACGTGTTTTATGGGTAAGCTGTATTTCCTTTTAAATAATGTTTGTTTTTACTGATTACAAAAGGAATGCATGTTTACTGTGGCTAAATTTGTAAAGTACAAAAAAAGATAGAGAAAAATTTTTTTAATCATCTGTAATCTTGTCACTAAGAAATAACTCCTATTAACGTTCTATTGAAAAAAAAAAAACCTTTTGAAATTTCTTCTCGTTTTCTCCAAATATGCATGATTTTTACCAAAATAAGATCATAGTATATATACAGTTTTACATCCTGTCTTTTCTTCATTTTACTTTATATCAGGCATTTTCTCATGTCACTAACTCATTCAGAAACACCTTTTATGATGACTCTCTAATACTTTCAAAATAGAGGTATGCAATCATAAGTATCAAAATGTCCACTGTTGTTGGACATTTGTGTTACTTCCAATCTTTTCCCACTGTTACAAATAACGTTACGATAAATATCCTCATGTCAATCGTTGTTTATATTTCTGATTACTGTCATAGGAGGGAGTTGTAGAAGTAGAATGTGGACGTCAACAGGTATAGATTCTTTTAAGATATGTATTGGTATATTATTAACTTTCTCCCATAAGATTATACCAATTTACTACTCTTTCCCCAGTGCTGGGTGAGAGTGTAAATCTGAGCTCGCTATCAAGCCATTAAATGCAAATTTTGTTCCCATGGTAACATGTGCCTCTGAGGCTAAGATCAGGATGTCCATGATGAGATGAAGAACCAATGGCACAGATAGACCTGAGTACGTGAAATTGATAATGAAACCAGACAAGACATAACAGTAGTGCGGGGGTGATGCACCATGAAAATCCAGTGGGGTGCCAAGGAGGCCAGTGCCAGGGGCTGAGGCCAGCAGGCTCACCAAAGGAGCTGGCACGGAACAGGGTTTTGAAAAGCAAACAGTAGTTGAGTGGCTGAGATGGAGTGGGGTGGATGTCACAAGTGTATGAAACAGAAGGGACAAAGGTACAAATGTCCGCGGCCGGTTTGGGAGAGCCTAAGCAGGCCAGGCTCCAGATGGTACCGCCAGCTGCTGCCAGACATCCCTCAGCAGAGCCGCACATCCAGTGCAAAGTCCGCATGGCTGCCCCAGACCTGCCCCTCCTCCCCTGTTCTTCTCCCGACCTCCTGCCGCACTGTCCTCCCGGCCACCTGGACCCTGGCTCTTCTCGGAGCCTCCCCAGCAGGACCTCATTCAGCATGTAGAAGAGCACCTTGGAAAGAATACTCCCAGCTTCTTACTTTCAAGGAGTGCTGTTCAGTGGTGCAGTTAGGGCAGCCTGGCAGCCACATGAATTGATTCATCTCTATGCGCCACCAAACCGTGATCTCTGCGATGGCAGAGCCTACACGTTCCTCATCTCGGTGTACTACTCCCTGCCTCTGCCCTCCTGCACCTAGCGTAGTGCCTTGGCAGTAATAAATGTTTAAGGAAAAGACAAACCCAGAGAATGTCCAAGGACTAGAAGGTGACCTCCGTAGAGGTGTTTCAGAACCCATCTGTGAACAAGGACCTACAGTATAGCACAGGGAACTAACTGTACTCAATATTTTGTAGTAACCTATAAGGGGAAAGAATCTGAGAAAGAACAGATATATAACTGAATATATATAACTGAATCCTGAAACTAAACCAACATTGTAAATCAACTATACTTCAGTAAAATAAAAATAAAAGACAATTTAAACAAGCTGGATGCTCCAAAAAAAAAAAGAGAGAGAGAGAGAGACTTCCCTGGCGGTCCAGCAGTTAAGACTCTGTGCTTCCACTGTAGGGGGCACGGGTTTAATCCCTGGTCGGGGAACTAAGATTCTGCATGCCACACGGTACAGCCAAATAAATAAATATAAAATTTTTAAAAAAAAAAGAAAGAAAAACCCATCTCTGATTTGTCTCCAGGAGCCTGGAGCCTCCTCCATCGGACTCCCACCCTCCCCCGACAGCGGCTCAGCACGTAGCACAGCTCAGGACAGTATAGGGGATGACAGAGCTGCAGGCCAAGTTCAGGGGGGGACGCATTACTGCACAAGGAGAATGCAGCCTGAGGAAGTACATTTTCTTTGCTCTTTGGCTAAATAAATGCCATTCATTTGGGTTGGGTTGGGTTGGGTTTGGTTTTGCCATGCCATGTTTCCTTTGTTTATTCAGAATTATTTCAGTAAAATACATACATGTTTTTCCTCTCTGTCTACATACATGTGTATATTTTAAACATGAAGAGTTAAATCTATTAAAATCAGTGTACTTACAGAACAGTGAAAAAATGACAGGTAAAACACACAGCATCCATTAAATTCAATATTGTAAATGTCACTCGTTTGAATTAGAAGTCGCCAGTTGAGGGATTATTGGGATATAGGTGAGCTCTCGGGGGCTTTATTTTGTTAGGTTGAGCTCATGTCAAGTGACGGGACAGAGAAGGCTTGATTTATAAAGAGGACCAAGTGTGTGTCCCTCTTAACGACCCCCTCTGTCCCCTAGAATTCTTCAATGACCTGGACCTGCTCATGGGACCAGTCACCCTGCACAGCAGCATGGAGCACCTGGTCCAGTACTCCCAGCAGGGCCTGCACTGGCTGCGGAACAGCACCCACCTGACATAGGGACCCCGCCTTCGGGCTGGAGGGCACTCTTGTCTTCACGGACGGCTCAGCATTTCCGGACACTGTGCTCCTGAAGTTCCCAGCCACAGAATTTCTCAAACGGCGGTGAATATTTTCTCAGCATCGAACAATGGTCTTTTCTCCCAGGGCATGTGTGTTTGTATGTGTGGGTGTAGAAAAGCTGCCTGTGTAAGTGTGTAAGATACACAGCTCTTTAGAACACGTTTTCTCTGTCTAGTTTCCATAATCCCAGGCTAGACAAAGTGATCAGACGTTTCTGATTAGAGAAAACACACTTACACACACACACACACACACACACACACACACACACACACACTTTCTAGTTCAAAGCTAAACCGTGACTTCTTAGAACATTCAACAAAAATCTCATGGGTTAGTGAACCAGGTGCAATACAGCCACAAATACACATACACATACACACACACACACACACACACACACACACACACACTTTCTAGTTCAAAGCTAAACCGTGACTTCTTAGAACATTCAACAAAAATCTCATGGGTTAGTGAACCAGGTGCAATACAGCACACCAAAAGCTTGACTGCCAGTTAAGATGATCTTAGTTCTTATACTTTTGATTACTTTCAGTATTAATATACTCTCCCCCAATTATTATTTTTTTGATTGTGTATATTAATGGGTAATTGAATAATGAAAATAAGTCAGTTATTTTTGTGCTGGACGTTTACTAGATTGCATGTTACCAAATACCCTGCCTTTTGTCTAGTACCTGCCCCCTCCAGCCAACTTTCCTGTCAACTAAACGTGTTAGAAAGCACGTGAATTGACTCCCACGGGCCTTCCCTGCCCTGCCCCGCAAAATAGTATGACCATGACGCTGAGATTTGGTAAAACCTCAGTGTCTTTGAAAATTCACCAACATGAAAGCAGCAGCAACTGCTTTTGGGGGCTCAGTGAGTAATTGAAATCTTCTGCACACGCCAGGAGCCCGCCCGGCACATGTGTTTCTTCTTCCTGCCACTGTGACCCAGGGGCTGTGGAGCCACATGGTGTCTGTCGGCCGATATTTTTCAAGTGTTTTCTTTCCATGATAGCTTTCTTACCAGTTTTCTTGGCCAGATGAGGACATTACCTAGGATGTCCATTCACTCGGATCTGTATCTGTTGCTTCTCAGGCCAAGAACTATTTGTTATCGTGATTCTATCTAATCCTCTCACTCTTGGAGAAAGTGCCACTGCGGGCCTTGAATGCATTTTGATCTGGGCGATGTGTTTCAGGCTTTGATTAGCAAGCTGCTTACTCTACAGAATAAGTTATTCCTGCAAGCATCGCAGTTCTGTCTGGGGTAGCAATGACCAGTCTGGTATGTTTCCGTCTCGCCCTTGATTCTTTTCTTTTTTTTTTTAAATTAAGTTTACATTTTAGTTTTTTTGACATTTTTGTTTACAGTTTATGTCTGAAATTTATTTCTTCTATTGTCTCTCGTCATACCCTAGATTTGGTCTTCTTATTAAATATATTTGGATATAAAAATATTGGTTAAAAAAAGAAGAAAAACTCCTGGAAAAGAGGATATACTTCCTATACTTTAAAAACAAAAACAATGACCTTGAGGCCTTTCACTTGACAAAATTGGCCCAAGACGGCCTGAGAAAGGTGATGTGATATGTGGAACAATCCATTTTTCAAGGGGATGGTAACACAAAACATTTATAACAGATACTGATGGTCTTATTGGTTTGGTTGCAACGTTAATATCTTTGTCAGCCTGATCTGTAGGTGGGAAATAAGATTGCTGTCATTCCCTAGCTCTAAGCGCCGATTTAAAACCTTACAAATGATTGAATAGCTTTGGTGATTTGAAATTCATTTAAATGAACAAGTGAAGGCTTTGTGCAATTTGCATTTGGCGTTGGCCTTCAAGCATCTGGAAATATTAACAGTACTTCTTTTTTACATTTATTCAACTGAGGTGCTTCTGACTTTCCTTTCACTAATTGTTGCTAGAGTTCCCAGTCCCACTGGAGTCTAATTAAGAAATTTTGAATTTTTTTTTTTTTTTTGGAAGACTGAGGCTTTAGTTGTACTCACTGCTGCTGAATTCTGATGAAATGTTCAGACTCTCACATAAAGGGATGGCCCCCAGGGTCCATGGTGCATCCCTGGGGTGCTTTCCCCACCTTTCAGTCTCAGGCCTCGTGGTGGTGTTTACGTGATGTGCTCACCTGTGAAACCCATTTAAACACACAGGTGGCCTCTGGCTAGTGCAGGCAGCACCACATCAGCACTCGGTGAGCCGCGTTTCCAACAAAACGTGAAACTGCTCATTCGGGGGCCGTCACAGCACGCCATTCTCAGTGTCTTTTGTTTCATTGGTAGAGCATGTTGGGGGCAGTGGTGGCAGTGGTTTTTCCTTGCTTTGGCATTGATGCTTTTGATAAGGAAGCATCTTCTGATTGTTGCTGGTTTCTTTTAGTTAGCTTTGTTCAAAGTAGAAATATCTTTCTTGTGTTTTCTGGTTATAAAAGTAATACATGCTCATGGTAGAAATTTGAACAATACAGAGAAGGATAAAGTAGGAAGTATTGAGTCGCATTCCCCAGAGACAACACTGCTCATCCTTTTCCTGTATATCCTTCTAGAGAGTCTCCCATTTGAACATAGAATGTCTATCATCATTTTTTTCTATTTGAAGACATTATTTCATCAGAAGTTCCGTACAAGTTCAACTGGCCTTATCCCTCCATGACCTGAACGGACCTGGATTACAATTGTTAGAGTTATCTTTGAAAGAGAGGAACCCAAATATATTCCTGATCAAAATGTGGGATTTGTTACCATTCGACACAGATCAGACTAATGTGCAGAATTGTGCTTGGAAAGAGAGGTTCGGTTAAAACACATTTCTGGAAACTTTCAAATCACAGAGGGAAACTCGGACCCACTGTCTAAAGAGGAATGCACTGGAAAACAAAATCTGAAGAGTTGACAAATTGTGTACTAGATTGACCACATGGAATCAATGCAATGAGCCTTCTGCACTAAAACGTACCCTCGTATCTGCAACAATGATGTGTGTATTATATAACAGTGATGTGTACATTTCTGACATCCCATACATAATACACAGTTTGTATAAATGCATACGTTTAAAAATATATATGTACAATACAGCTAACATAAAACTGTAGTACGCCTGGAGGATATGACTAGTGCCTAATATTGAGTATAAGTCACTACGTGTTCAAATCACCTCAGAAGTGCAGTAATTGTTATCAAATTAATCAGTGCAGCCAACCTTATTTATGAACCACATCTTTGAAACTGTGCAGTAGTATATACATATATATTTTTAAATAACATTTTTCACAGTTTTCCAGAGTTACTGTTGAAATCTGTATCACCAAAAAAAAAAAAAAAAAAAGCAAGATTTTTTTAAATGATGTAGACACTCTTCAGACCCAGTAATCTGTGTGTGATTTCCTGTCTGTAGATACCCAAGACACTCTAGCAGTCACCAGCCTTAATGCATGTACAGGATATTATTGTGACTTAATTTATCTGCAGTTTTTAATCCATGTGAAATTGGAATTTATAAACTGACTTGGATTAACTATGTCTGCCTTTCTAAGGTTGCAAATGTTACATTAAATGATTTATGTTATAAATGAGAGGCATCGAGTTGTACGTAAAAAAAAAAAGTCCACCAATTTCTGTGAATATTTTTACAAGGAAACTTCAGAATCAAAAATATATTCAAATAAGCATTCTGGTCCCCAGTTCATAATCTCTTTAGAATGGACCTTGTTGTTTCATAAAATTTTTAAATGGAGTTTCCACAGATTATCATTAATAAGTCTGATATTTTTCATGGGGGTAAAAAGTATGTTTTTCTTTATTGTAAGTATAGTTTACTATTTGTCTTTCCCATTTCCCAGCATATTTACACACACGCATGTGTGAGAACACAAACGCACCCGCGTGTGTGAGAACACACCCCCGGTGTCCTAGAAAACGCTGCATAGGAAGCTTGAGGGGTTTATTTTGATGCCTGTCCAACCAGTAGCCCTGGGACACTCTTTGACTCATCATTCCATAATGACAGAAGTTAATTCCCTGACTTGTGTCTACCTGGTTTTTCCAACTCTAACCAACATGGTGGAATAATGCTGGCAATATTTGGTTGAGTGAAATGAGAGAATTTTGAACTAACAAAGATAGAAATATTAGACCAGTGGCTTTCCATGATGTATCCCCCCCATGTGGGAGGGTTTTTTGTTAACCTCATTTCTTTACTCTTCTCTCCCTCCTTTTTCATTCCCCTTCTCCCCAAACTAAACTAAACAAAGAAGCAGAAACAGCCACAGAAACAAAAGTTACTTCACTTTACCCAGCCTATATCCTTAGATTCAAATACGACAGCAGAACCCTAGCTCCGGTCACCATGGAGACCGCCTCATCCCAAAGATGACCTGGACGGGGTCCTTGGCTTTGCTTGCTCCAGATACCACTGAGCTTAATACTCTTTCAGGGGTGGTTTGGGCTAAGAAACGCCCAATAGTCTTTCAAGAACTGTCTTTCCCTTATGCAATTTTGCCTACTACTCAGCTGAAGTCTGTTCCCATCAGAATCCTATTTTTAAGCGGTAACCCATTTTCGATGAAACCTGGATCAAGTGGAGTCTTGAAAGACTTTTTTTTTTTTTTAATGAAAGTGAAAAAAAAAAAAAAAAAAAAAAAAAAAACCGGGGGCTTCCCTGGTGGCGCAGCGGTTGCGCGTCCGCCTGCCGATGCAGGGGAACCGGGTTCGCGCCCCGGTC
>NC_041225.1:17787327-17804536 GCF_002837175.3 Physeter macrocephalus | reverse complement strand
GGATCACGCATGCCGCGGAGCGGCTGGGCCCGTGAGCCATGGCCGCTGAGCCTGCGCGTCTGGAGCCTGTGCTCCGCGACGGGAGAGGCCACAGCAGTGAGAGGCCCGCGTACCGCAAAAGAAAACAAACAAACAAAATACCCAACAACATAAACTGCATTTCCAACAAATTGGAGCCAGAGTTTTATTTCCTTGTCTTCCCATTCCCAGAAGAGCACAGTTTTTCAATATTACAACTTCCCGACAGATAGCACAAGAAATGTTCAGACTTGAGATTTGTGTTCTCTTTGTCCAAACCGAACTCTTCTGTATGTGTCATCAGACGGGTCCATTTGTTTGCTCGGCATGAGGAAAATGATAAACTCTGTTCTCAAACGAATTACATCCGACCACCGTTTTGGTTTTTATTTTATTTAATTGGCACTCTGAGGCAGCAGGGGGTGAATTTGGGGTCGGTTACAAGGGGATTTAGACTCACAGCTCTGACTCAAGTAATGGGAATCAAGGGATTAAATCCCTCTGTGTTACTTTGAAAATCCACCTCGTATAGCCAATTTTAAGCACATTGATCTAAGGGATGAATTACTAATTGCCAATCAACACAAGGATCGGCATTTGTCTTTAAGCACCAGGAAGTAGTGATGAGACCTGAAAAGCTGAATCAAGGACTTGTTTTTCCACTCGTTTCTAACACAGGAAAAGCTCATCAGAAAATATTTATATCCAACTGTGATGTAAGATAGTACCAATGTTTAGGATTTTCAAAGAGTGCTCTTTGGTTATAAAAATAATCACCATTTTCTAGTTTCCATATTGTTTTCCAGTGCTTTTTCAGTTTTTCGTAAAACAGAACTGATTTTTTTCCCCAGTATTTATCATCTCTTTATTTCTAGATGCCCAAATGAGCAAAGAAAATACTTACCCCTGAGGAATGTGCATTACCTGACTGTACAGCATCCGCCCACAATAGCCAAACGTATGTATTCTTTTTAAAGCAGCGGTCCCCAACCTTTTTGGCACCAGGGACCGGTTTCGTGGAAGACAGTGTTTTCCACGGATGGTGGCGGGATGGGGGGAGACGGTTCAGGGAGTAACGCGAGCAGTGGGGAGCGGCTGTAAATACAGATGAAGCTTCCCTCGCAAAGCAGCGGTCCCCAACCTTTTTGGCACCAGGGACCGGTTTCGTGGAAGACAGTGTTTCCACGGATGGTGGCGGGATGGGGGGAGACGGTTCAGGGAGTAACGCGAGCAGTGGGGAGCGGCTGTAAATACAGATGAAGCTTCCCTCGCTCGCCCGCCGCTCACCTCCTGCTGTGCGGCCCGGTTCCTAACGGGCCACAGACCAGTACCGGTCCGCGACCTGGGGGTTGGGGACCCCTGTTTTAAAGAACATTCTTTGAGTCTCCTCTGTTACCTTCATCTACAGCGTGAGTGATCACGAAGCCTGAAACATAGCCACGTAGTTGAGGTTTCAAAAATCCTAGGCACATAACACACTCATCTTTAGTGATAGACACTTTCCTAGCATTACCAGCTCTCTCTGGGGCCTATTTGTGGGGTGAAATGGCAATATTAACACTTTTCCTTTGAATAATTTGCAAACTGACTGTTGATCCCCTGAAGTTCCCAGGGCTGCCAACTCAACCCAAAATGTCCTTCTCTGAGAGCTGGCTTGATTTTTTTGTTCCTTTGGGGTTTTTCCTTCTAAGCTCTATAAGTCAGACTCTGTATCTTGACTATTTCGAAGAACAGTTACTAGAGACAGTGGGGGCTTTCAGGAGACAAAGATTCAATATTAGAACTCGCCGACGTTGGGGATGAGAAGTCTGGGAAATAAGCGGGCTGCCTGGACGCTCTCCTCCTTTGCCTGCTGCCTCCGGTTCTTAAACAAAGCCCCTCTCCACGCTTGCTTTTCGTCCGTCTGAAATGTAAGGCAGAGCATCAGCTGACCACGCCCTGCCCCCCCGAGAGAATGTGAGGACCACCCTGTTGGGGCAGCATTTTGAGATCCCCACTTGTCACTCACAGCTGGAGTTAAGCATCACTGTCAGAACAGAGGCACCGGAAACCCACTGTCTCTGCAGGCACCACGTTGCAAAGGTGGGTGATGGGGGAGATGACGCCTTGTCCCAGCTCTGACCCGTTTCTAGGGGACCGAGAGGATGACAACGGGGTCGCCACAGGCCCCTCCATGGGACCCCTCAGCCTTCGTTGTTGCCACTTTGAGTCCCTCCTGCCAGCAGTGAGGGAGCTGGGGCAGGGTGTCCTGTCCTAGGCAGGAGCAGCAGGGCTGCCAGGTACCCTGCAGTCAGTGGTACAGTCGCACCCTCCTCTTCTTTGTCCCGTCCTGGTCTTACGGAAGCAGTGGGTATCCAGATAGAAAGCCGAAGAGGGAACATTGGGTCCAAGCTTCCAATGGGTGCCTCTTCCATGAGATCATAGCCTGCGTCGAGAACACCAGGCTTCAAACATCCTTCTCAAGCCAGATGCCCATAGCACAGTCACGTTACCTGTGCTCTCCTGGATTTCCTTTGAATGCCGGGAAGCTGACTTCTCTTCATGTGAATCCTGTGCCTCTGATGGTAATTTTGTCTTTGTTTGGGGCCGGGAAACAGAGGACAGCTGCTCTGGGAGGTCTGTCCCTGAGAAAGGAGATCTGTCATAAGGGACTTGTGTATGTCACGAGCTTCCGGAAAGAGGAAACCCCTCCTGAGGAAGGGATGGATTTTTTTTCTGTAGTGGGTTAGATAATTGCCTCAACATGATGGCTTAATTGTAGGCTAAACCTTAGGGTCCCAGGAGAAAGAAAATCAACCTAAGAACTGAGTGATTTTGTGATGGCGAGCTACAGCGTGACCCTTCTAGCCCCAAACATCAGGACAGAGACTGGAAATCTGACCATTGACTTGAGTGTTTCACACCACTGAGGTCACGACCTAAATGTTGGATCGAAGTTTTTTAGCTTTTACTTGATATTTATGTTATTTAGACACAGGGGCTTCCTTGTGTCCCTGAATCAGTGCTTTGAGCTTAACCAAAATCATCATAAAACACTCATTCAGAAGGGCCTCTTTTCATATTCACTGGAAACCCCCTTTCCTTTAGGACAAAAGAGCAACAGCTGAAGGTCCTGAAAGATCCTGCCTGATTTAAGCCCGAATCAATACCAGTACCCTTTCCAGGGGAGCACAACACCTTATGGGGTAAACTCTGGGTATTTAAGTTAAAAATTCTAGGGTGGCAACAGAAGATGTATTAGCATGAGGAGGTGGAGCTACTCCAGCTAGATACTCAGATTTCACCTTCTCTCAGGCAGGATATTAAGGAACAGACACGCCTACTACAGCACAATAGCTGCTTACTGCTGAGGTTCTGTGGAATCAAGTTCAAAGTCACTCCCACGTAGTTTGCCTCAGTTGGAGCAGGAATTTTAATTCCACCATTTTCCTTTTGCCGTGTCATCTTGGATGTTTATTCATGGAGCTGGCAACACTAATTCAATATTCTGATATCAATGGCCTAGTGTGTCACATCAAACACCATTTCAAATTCTGCATCTCGGTCTTGGGAAAGCTGCCAGCAGCTTAGAATGTGCTCATCCCCCTGGAGACGTTGCCAGCAATCCGGTTGAAGCAGCCACTGAACCAAATTAAAGGGCCTTCATCTTCTCCTCTTACAGGAATTGGTCTTACCATTGTTTCAACAATTGAAGAGGATTTTAAGTCAGACAATTCTGTACAGTAATTTATGCTGTAAAAAATGTACATATTGTAGCATTGATTATAAAGTGCTGTATTTATTAAGGTTCATTACCATTTCCATTTTTGTCTAGTTGTTCACTATTAAAAGAGTTTAAGTTCATTTTTGTTATGTGATATTCATTGGGGTCTTCTTGTGAGAACATGTGATATGGTTAGAAAGCCCAGGATCTGTGTGGATCGTCACTATTTTAATCCAAGTAGTCGTAATGGTCTGTTAAGCGTCACCATGACAAACCCTACTCCTGATGAAATTGTGTGCTCTTACCTGCATCTTTAAGAATGTGATAAAAATCTTAACCCAAGGAATTAATAAAGAACAGTGGCTTTAGTAAGGAACACTTCCTCCAGCTTTTCTTCTCAAAATTCGTGAATGCTTTTTCCAAGGAAATGCCAGTGGACTCTCACTAAGTACCCCAGAGCTCTTCTTCCCGAAGAGGGGCCTCAACTCCCAGGCTGCTTCTATGATGTCTGCCTGCCTGGAGCCTAAAGTTGCTCTACTTTGCTGGTTGCTCGGATCTGCTTAAGGAAGTGCAAATGTTAACTCCCCTTTCTCTGTCTCCCTCTTGTATTAAGAAAAAAAAAGAATTACTCCCACACAGCTGTATTTATCATATTGCAAATAAACAGAAGTCCACGTTCAAATCGTGAATAATTCAACAGTGAATTATTTGGGCAAGATATTAAGAAGGAGTGGAGAAGTGCAACTAATATTAAGGATTTGTCTAGGGGGATCTTATATTTTGTCTGAGTTTAAATTGACCTGTACAAGGATGATGGAATCATCGACCATTTATTTGACTGTTTGTAGATTTTGCTGTGTCTGTAAGTCACATGAAACTCGTGCAGCACAGTTCTGGACTGGGGAAGTGTCTACTGTAACAGAATGAGCCTTAAGGATTTATAAGAATAAGCACTTTTATATTTGAAGGTAAATGCTAACACGTCAGTGAAATTACTTTTTTAACGTTTTAATAAACCTTGAAATCAACGTCACTCTGTCTCAAAAACATCCTACTGTCTCTTCGTAGAACTTCTTATGAGTAAAATGTTCTTTCTCTTGGGTTACACGATTTTGTTTTAAATATAATCCACTAGTCACAAACTATCTTTTCCTCTACAAAAGTCTGAATCCCTCTGAGCTAGAGCATGGATGACAACATTTTAAGGAAAGGGGCACCAGTCTCAGAATGCTTTTGGCAGGAGAGGTTAAGTGTCACTTTGGAGTGAAAAAGAAATAAAGCAATCTGTGATAGAACCTGGAATTATCTTGCTAAGAGAGTTTCTGATTGTTGTTTGTTGTTTGTTTGCATGTCCGAGCTTTGTTTTTTATGAAGCAGTGCATAAATGGAAGCTGTTCTATGACATAGTTCGAACACAAACGGCCGATGAACATTGAAAACAGTCCATGCTAAGACTGATGTAAGCCTGCATTTCTTTTCCCCTTTTCTTTATTGTGTTTCACTTTTTGAGGAACTTTCAAACTGTTCTCCACAGGAGCGGCACTGTTATACGTTCCCACCAGCAACGTATGTGAGTTCCAATTTCTCCGCATCCTCGTCAACACTTGTTATTGTCTTTTTTAATTGATAACTATTCTACTGGGTGTGAGTGGTATTAGATTGTGGTTCTGATTTGCATTTCCCTAATGACTAATGATACTGAGGTGCTTATTGGCCATTTTAAAATCTTCCTTGGAGAAACGTCTATTGAATCATTTACCCATTTTTAAAAGGTTATTTGTCTTTTGCCTGTTGAGTTGTAAGGGGTTTTTGTGTGTGTTTGTACTGGATACGAGTCCCTTGTCAGATATAGGATTTGCAAATATTTTCTTCCATTCTGTGGTCATGTTTTCATTTTCTTGATAGTGTCCTTTTGAGTACAAAAGTTTTTAATTTTGATGAGGTCCAATTTCTCTATTTGAAATTTGTCTCTTGCACCTTCATCGTGTCTTATATAAGAAGTGTTTGCCTAACCCAAGGTCATGAAGATTTATTTCCTCCTATATTTTCCTCAAATAGTTTTCAAGTTTTAGCTCTAAAATTTAGATGCAAGATCCACTTTAAGATGATTTTTGTGTATAGCATGAGAAAGGGGTCCAGCTTCATTCTTTTGCATGTAGATATACAATTGTCTCAGCACCGTTCGTTAAAAAGATTATTCTCACCCCCCATTGAATTGTCTTGTCATCCTTGTCCAAAAACAATTGACTATGCCCTATGGCAGCACCACACTGTCTTAATTACTGTAACTTTGTAGTGATTTTTAAAATGAGAAAGTGTGAGTCCTCCAACTCTGTTCTTCTTTTGCAAGTTGTTTTGGGTGAAAAGTGGTTTTTTAATTAACCATCAGTTATGTATTAAATTTCCTGTAAATGAACTTGTTTCAAGCAGGTGACATCTAGCCCAGTTTAAAAACAAATAATGTGAGCCTTAGTAGCATGGCTGAAAGAACTGTATGGAAAGTGCGGAATGGGTTCATGAACCAGCCAAGTCCCTGCACATTCTCAGTCCCTGTTCTCCAAGAGACACTGCCCATTCCAGGGTTCTTGGGCTAGTATTTGGGTGTCCCCCACCAAGCTGGAGCATTTGATATATGTAATATGTGTTTCTGAGGGTATGATAGAAATATAAATTTGGTCCAGATATTCTGTGCTTCCAGAGTCCAGCAGCCTCTTTCTACCCCAGTGCTCCATGTTCAGGTGCTCCGGCGTCCAGTGTGGACCTGGCACCTTGGCCATTCTGTCCCACTCAAAAGACAACACCTGCGTCAGTCTGCCTGAGGTCACCAGATTTCCCAGCGCTTGACAGGCAGGCTTGACCCCCGCACCTCTTTGGGACTTTCGTCTCACCATGTTTCAAGTCTTTCTGGCCACTTTTGCTGATCTTTCTGGAGTCAAACAGGTTCTCCTGTGATCGTCAAGGATGTAGATTTTACTTCATTGCTAGTATATGGGAACATAGAACAGACAGAATGAATTAATCCAGAAGGAACACTCAGAAAGTGACTTTATACTTCCTACCTGCAACACCCACCCACCATTGCCTGCTCCAGCCCCCTCTAGAGGGTCAGTTCTTCTGAGACCCTTGCATGAAATCTAGGGTTGAGCCCATAACTTTGCCAGGCACCCTCAGATAAGAAAAAGTCCCGTGGTCATCTCATCCAAAAGTTATCTCATTTTCGACCTTAAAGGGCCTGGCCTGTGCATTATGCAGACTCCATCTGAAGCTGAAGCTTTTCCCTCCCCAGTTTCTGGTGGAAAGTGGGCAGTTAGCAAAGGGATGTGGTTGGCCTCTTCACTGTCCTTGCCTGTCGTTCCTTCGCGATTCCAGCGCCTCCAGCCTGAAGCAGGGGGAGGGAGGCTCTTCTTTCACTGGCCCGGATGTACCTTATGCTGGTTTCCTTGCCTGGTGCTGACTCTGTCTTGGGCGTCCTTGAGGCGCCTTTGGAAGGAAACCCCTCTGTTCTTTCCACCCCTCACTCCCATTATGGAGATCTACCACCAGCCACAACCCTGCCGGCTCCTTGATCTTAGACTTCCAGCCTCCAGAACTGTGAGAACATGGATTTCTGTTGTTCAAGCCACTCAGACTGTAGTATGTTGTTAAGGCCGCCCTGGGAGACTAATAAATGGCCCTTCCTCGTGTGTGGGCACCTGGCAAGACCCCCAGCCTCTCCTGCTGAGGCCTCCTCATCCCTCTAGGACAGGTCTTGGGCAGGACTGTGGTCAGGCTCTCAGACAAGCCCAGACCAGACCTCTTGTGCAGATGGATCCATGTCATGCCCTTTGACCCAGTGTGACAGACAGCGGCCCCCTCCACACGTGGCACCTTCCCTGCTGCTGTGGGCAGCTCTGGCCCGCGCACCTGTGAGTGTGGAGGTCACGATACTCCCCAGACTGCAGGCACGTGGATTCGGCCTTCTACGAGGCCCTCTCATTGAACCTGAGGTTCTGGAGAGGTGCCTGGAATCAGGGTGGGACTCACAGCACACGGGCGACTCTTTCTCTCCCGAATTCCCAGTCCTTCCCATGGCCTCTCCCCCTTCTTTTATGGGCCTGCAGTGGGTCTGACCGCGGGTCTCTGACGTCTGCATTGGAAGCCCTGCGGAGTGGGTCTCACCTCACTTCGGGATGTGGGAGTAGTGGCGTCTGTTGTCTCGGGGACTCCTCAAAAAAGAGAGAAAATGAGTCCTATCTTAACATCCTGTTAGACTACAATGAAGACCTGGGTGGTTTGGATCAGGGTCTAATGAGACCTTGGGGGTTGCTTCAGGCAACCCCGAGGCAGAGAGCAGAGCCAGGGCCCAGCCGGTCACTCACGTGGGCTGGCAGCCCTTCAGCTCCCCTTGGTCATCTCCCTTGGGGAGGCCCCAGCCACCGCCGGCATGGGGGAGTGCCTTTCCCTTGGTCTCCGCAGGCTGAGGGCCTGGGGTGGAAATCGGCCATGTTTCTGTTTAACTTCCCAGGTGTGGCATTACTTTCCAGCTCCTGAGCCCAGGTCCCTGCCTTTCACACCTCTGCCCTCCCAGGGGGGACCTACTGCCTGCTTCTTGACCTTCAGGGTAGAGAGGTGGCAGCGCCTCTGTGTGACCCAAGTGGTCACCCTACCAGGAGCCTCCCAGTGCTCTTGACCTCCAAGCTCATCGCGTCCTAGAGCAGGCCTCTATCTTTTCAGTTTTGCACAACCTCAGAACTGTGGTTTTCTCTTCATGGTGATCCCATCCTTCACAGATGCCTCAAAGTTCCTGGGCCTTTTAAGGCACCACTTCTAGTCTTTCAGTGCCGTTTGTGGGTGATGATTGTGATGATGAGCCCAGGAATATGTGGCTGGGTCTCAGCCACCTGCACTTCCTGAGCCTTCTCCTGCCTCGACCTGTACCCACTGCCCTCTTTTTCATCAGACCCCTGGGTCCCACCAGGCCCAGCCTCCTTGGCCTCACAACTAACAGAGGACTGGTTATGATAAGTCTAAGGCACCTGAGAGGGGACAGGGAGACTCTTCTGAACCCAGACACCTGTGGGGACAGCCGCCCTGCTTACATCAGAATGAGAACCTAATGGCGATGGCATGAACCGTGGACTTCTAATACTTCCTCATCTGAAGCATGGAGACAGGCATCCAGGGAAGGCAGGGGGTGGGGGACAGACCTCTAGGCAAAGGGGTCTTGGAGGAGGTGCTGAGCATGGGGTCAGGAGGAGGAATCCTTTTGCCAGAACTGCTCTTTTGCCAACAAATACTCCTAGAGCCCTACCTCCATTGATAAAAATCCTAGTTTTGTCTCTTTGATCTTTCCATTTCAGGGCTGTATGAAAACCTCCCACACATATTGGTTCATTCTCTCCTTTTTTGTCCTTCATTTTTGTCTTACATGTTTTGAAGCTATATTTTAGATGTTTAAACACTCATGGCTGATATATCTTCTTGACAGTTTATTCCTTTTATCTATATGAAACATCCTTCATTGCCCTCTTAAGCTTCTGCCTCAAATTCTTTTTTGTCCCATGTTATATTTCTAAAGCACAATATATTTTATAGGCAAATATAATAATTTAATAATTTATGTTAGCTTGCCTGTATCTTTTTCCAGCCCAGGATCGTTTATTACCCTATGTGGTTTTGCTTTAGATTTGTCTCTCACTTGTGGTTACAACCAGCATATAGCTGAACTTAGGGTTTACCCACTATGAGCATCTCCTTTTTTTTTTTTTTTTTGCGGTACGCGGGCCTCTCACTGTTGTGGCCTCTCCCGTTGCGGAGCACAGGCTCCGGACATGCAGGCTCAGTGGCCATGGCTCACGGGCCCAGCTGCTCCGCGGCATGTGGGATCCTCCCAGACAGGGGCACGAACCCGCGTCCCCTGCATCGGCAGGCGGACTCTCAACCACTGCGCCACCAGGGAAGCCCATCTCCTTATTTTTAATGGATGAATTTAACAGAGCCAGATTGGACGTGGTTACTGATATGCTTGGATTTTCCTGCCATCTCACCATGTGTTCATTTGCCACACTTTTCTGTAGTTTCTTTCTCTTCTCTTTTCTATCTTTTATTGGATGGATCAAGTTTTATTTATTCTGCCTTTTCCTATTGTCTTGAGGACTCCTCAGAAAAGAGAGAAAAGGAGTCCTATTTTAACATCCTGTTAAATTAGAATGAATACCTGGGGCGTGACTGCTGATGGGCACAGGAGTTCTTTTTGGGTGATGAAAATGTCCTGGAATTAGATCCTGGGGACGGTTGCACAACACTGTGAAAACACCAAAATCCACTGAATCGTACACTTTCAAAGGATGAACTTTGTGGTATGTGACTTACAGCTCAGAGTTTAAAATATTGACTTCCATTTGTTTTATTGCTTCTTGTATCAGACTCCTTGAGTTAATTCTTTCAGATCAGATCTGAGATGTCAAATTTTGGGATCCTTGCATGTCTGAAAATATCTCATTTTGAGCCCTCACACTTGTGTCATAGTTTCACTTGTGGAATGCTGATTCCAGAGGGTTTTCCTCAGTAGTTTGAAGCTATTTCTCCAGTTTCTTCTTGTATCCAATGTTATCTTTGTAGTTATATAGTCCATTCCCTCCCTCGCCTCCTACTCTCAGAAGAATTCAGAGTTTTCTCTTTATGCATGATGTCAGAAATTTCACTGTGGCACTACTGACAAGAGTCCTTCCTCCTGTTTGTGCTTCATTCTCTGGGGCCCCTACCTATCCTCAGTCTGGGGACACTGTCTTCCATTCCTGCCTGAATGTCCTTTCCCCTTGGTGCTCTCTGTTCTCATTTTCTGAAGATCTGTTAGATGACTGTTGGTAACTTTGGGGTTTGTCTTCCCATTCTTTTCCATTCGTTGAGGTTGAAACCTCTCTTTCATGACTTCTTCAAATGGTTAGGGGTCATTGGCTGCCTGCTGGACTTCACATTTGAGTTTGCAGCCTTTCTGCCAATGCTCTTCCCATTTACTGCATCTGGTCTCTTGAATTTAGAGAGCATCCATCCCTCCTGGGTGTTGCCAGGGCCCCACTTGGCCTCCCCATCATGACCATCTGAACCCAGTGCTCCATACTGGGGAACTGAGACCACCACTGCCTGCTTCTCGACCTTCAGGGTAGAGAGGTGGCAGCGCCTCTGTGTGACCCAAGTGGTCACCCTCCCAGGAGCCTCCCGGTGTTCTTGACCTCCAAGCTCATCGCGTCCTAGAGCAGGCCTCTATCTTTTCAGTTTTGCACAACCTCAGAACAGTGGTTTTCTCTTCATGGTGATCCTTCCATCCTTCACAGATGCCTCAAAGTTCCTGGACCTTTTAAGGCACTGCTTCTAGTCTTTAAGTGCAGTTTGTGGATGATGATGGTGATGATGATGGTGATGACTGTGATGATGTTGATGTTGATGATGTTGATGATGATGGTGGTGGTGATGGTGGTGGTGGTGGTGGTGATGGTGATGGTGGTGATGATGGTGGTGGTGGTGGTGGTGGTGGTGATGGTGATGATGGTGGCGGTGGTGGCGATGGTGGTGGTGGTGATGGTGGTGATGGTGGTGGTGGTGGTGGTGGCGATGGTGGTGGTGGCGGTGGCGGTGGCGGCGGTGGCGGCGGTGGCGGCGGCGGCGGTGGCGATGGTGGTGGTGGTGGCGGTGGTGGTGGTGGTGATGGTGTTGATGGTGATTGTGGTGGTGGTGGTGGTGGTGGTGGTGGTGGTGATGGTGATGGTGGCGGTGGCGGTGGCGGTGATGGTGGTGTGGTGGTGGTGGTCGTGGTGGTGGTGATGGTGATGGTGGTGGTGGTGGTGGTGATGGTGATGGTGGTTGTGGTGGTGATGGTAATGATGGTGATGATGGTGATGGTGATGGTGGTGATGATTATATCTCTTTGGCCACCTTGAGCCTCTCTTCTTTAGTAAAATCAAGTTCTAATGTTTCCCAGTGGCAGGAGCATTTCCATACTCGGATTGGGCTTGATGCAGCTCAGGCTTCCTTACTGGTGGTTCTGTATGTTGGTGGTCTGCATTCCTTCCTCTTCTGTCTAACGTGTTTTTCTGAGATTGCCTTGGACTTCTGGCCCCCACGTTGCTGGGATCTCACTGAGGCTGCAGCCCCACTGGCGGCCACGCCCTTGGCGAGCCAGCTCTAGTTATCCTGGCCTTTCTGGCTCCATTGCTGCTCTGCCCTTTGAAGAGCCCCTTTGCTGTTCAGTCCTGCTGCTGCTTCTCCATGCCTCTGGTCAGTATATCCAGTGGGACCCCTGGCAGGCCTCTCCTCCCCACTGGCTCTTTTTGGCTTTGGTTGCTTCTGCCACACTCATAAGCTAGTATAATGTGGCTTCTTGGAACCCACCCCTAATTTTGCCTTAAAAATGCTCCCTGCAGGTAGAAGTGTCTTCTCCATCACAGACCATGTTGAAACCATTTCTACTCTGGCCTTCAGAGAGCCACACTCAGAAGCCAGGCAGTTTGAATCCACTGCTGGTAAACACAGCACTTCCCAGCCTGGGTGAAAATCAGGGACCTAGCCCAGGAAAACTAACATAACAGGTATCAGTGCTGAGACGGAAGAGCTGGACCAGCACCAACGGGACTTGACCATGAGTTGCCCAGACACTGAGATGTGGCTCCTGACTCAGGGTAGCTCAGAGTCTAGAGCCTGGGTTGGGTGGCCTGCAGGTGGAGGTCACATGGCCGCAGCCATGGGAAGGAAGAGGTTGAGGGGTAGAGGCAAGTAAAGTGGTCCATCCTTTCCACCAGAATGATTCTTACAGAGCCTGCTGACTTGGAGGGCAGTTCGACATTCAGCCACTGTACCCCTATGGAGCCATCATTTAGCCCAGGACATTTCTAATGTGGGACTTGGAGACATCTCAGTGGTCGCTGATGTCATCTCAAAGCAGGTAAGTAAGCAAGGTAAGTAAGGCAAGACCATGGAAAGTGTCCAGGGTGCTGAATGCACAGGTGGACACTTGAGCCTGGACAGGGGACCTTCCCCTTGGGGAGGTGGAGGCAGGTGACAGCCAGGTAGTGTGATTCACGGAGGATTCGGAAGACTGCTCCACCTCCCTAGATGACTGACAACTCCTGGATGTCCATCTCCAGGCTCTTCTTTGTAAAATGCCCATATCCCCGCGAGGCGTCTCACAGGAAGTCCCTGACACATCCATGACACCTCATCACACTGTTTCCCCCTAATTAGCAGGAGGAGACTATGGAGAGGTAGGGGTGCCAGGGAGGTCCAGAGAGGCCCAGTGGAGAGAAGGGGAGATGCCCAGCAGAGGAGGAAGGCCCGCAGTCCAATCCGATCACTGCACCAGCACTTGCCACCTAACAGGTCATTTACCTGTTAGGTCATTTACCCCCCTTTACAGGGGGACCGTGATCCCAGGGAAAACTGACTCTGTGTGAACACTCGTGATCTGTCCTCCCCATGCAGGCAGTGCTGGGATCTAAGAGGAAACTCCACAGTGGGTGAGCGTCACTGCCTTCCTGGGAGAGTTCAACCTGTTCATCTTGAGCTTGAGGTTGTAATTATGATTTAGTGGAACACAGCTTCAGAATGTCTTTTCCTTCATTTCATGTAAATTAAGTTGCTGGTGCATGTGGGAATATGTGTGTCTCTATTCCCAAGGGGAGTTAGAGAATTCATTACTTCTTGTCTAGGAAGTGCTCTGTAGATAAAAAGCTGTCTGGGAATGCGAGGTATTATTAGGTGCCTTCGATTTGTAAATCATCTTGAATGGGTTGTTTTGTTTTATTCTGTTTTGCTTTTGTATGAAAATGATAGCTTCAGGGCTTCCCTCGTGGCGCGGTGGTTGAGAGTCCGCCTGCCGATGCAGGGGATGCGGGTTCGTGCCCCGGTCCGGGAAGATCCCACATGCTGCCGAGCAGCTGGGCCCGTGAGCCATGGCCGCTGAGCCTGCTTATCCGGAGCCTGTGCTCCGCAACGAGAGAGGCCACAACAGTGAGAGGCCCGCGTACCACAAAAAAAAAAAAAAAAAGAAAGAAAATGATAGCTTCAAACCCTAAGTTCAGCGATGGCCAAAACACATGCCAAAGAACACGTGCAGGACGGAATACAGGTTTTTCAATGGTTTTGATTTATTCACTCCAAGGGTGTGGGAGGCTTTAAGAATTCCAGCCAAATAATCTGATGTCCAGGGGATGGTGCCAGGGATCGTACTGCCTGTGACCTTGAAAAAGTGCACTAACTTCTCTGGGCCATGGTCTCCAGATCTGAGAGGTCGACCAGTTGGACGAGATGATCGCTTTTCTCTCTTCCTTTGTTGGCATTTTGTGTAATACATCTATGCACACATGTCTGCCATTGACTGAGTCCTCCCAACATGTGGGACACGGTGCTAAGGGCTCCATACCTTGTCTGAAACCAGAGCTGTCAACTTCTCCATGGTTACACAGCTAAGGGGCAATGCTGTCGGCCACTCTCCTCCCCTCTGCTCACAGTGCTTCACATGGTTCCAGAACACAAAGAAAAAGCAGGAAAGCAGTTATGGGTTCTACTCATTCTCTTTTTTCTTCTATAGCCATGTAACCCAACCTCAAACTGGTCAAGAAATAGGAGGTGCTAGAGGATTTCATCAGTTCTATTCCCATTTCCTTCTCTTTGTGGTCCCAGCCTCCTTCCCTCCTACTTAGGGTAATAGGAGAGACCTGCTGACTGTCATACACACCTGATTCCTAGCGGAAGGGGAAGGGGGGGAGGGGAAGGCAAGAAAGGAGGGAAAGGAAATGGAGGGAGGGGAGGGTGGGAGGAAGGGAAGAAGAGAGAACCAGAGTTGAATAATCTATATATCTGTCTAATTTCTTTTAATTCATATGAATTCATTAAGGTTAGGGGGAGTGGGCCACAGGCTGTACTCAGATAAGTGTCTGTCAGAGGTCAAAAAACCTTTCCCACTTTCAAGGAAGCCCCTCCCATAGGTTATACTAGCCTTACAGTCTGACAGTCTGACAGGGAGCAGGGTCTGAATCTTTGCCCATTCACCTTTCTCACTGAATTGACACTTTATATCTATCTTTCTATGAGAGGCCCATTCTGAAAATGTAATCTCCAGATATTTGCTGTGGATTGAAAATTCTGCATCTGAGGTCAACAATTGGGAAGTAGAAGAGGTGATATCTGTAACCCAGAATGTGTATAACTTACGATGCAGGGAGGACTCTGAACAGGAATAGGAGTCACAGGAACACAAACTCACAGATGTGGGCTTTTGCATAAGGAATGGTGATCCAGGACCCTCCCAGACTTTGGGAAGTCCCGTGGACCGTCCTGACCTCCAAACCAATGTGAAGGGCTGTGGTGAGCTGTGCAGGTGGCCTGCGAAGTGTGCAGAGAGTCTTGGCTTTCATTGTTGAGTGAATGAATGAATGAATTTGGAGATAATTCCTACCCTCCACATTCTTAATATCTAGAAAAATAGTATTTCTTTCTTACTGTGATGAGCCGTTCTTGGTTTGTTAATTCTTGAACCGAGCACAAAAAAATAAGACTTTCCAACAGCCTGTATTCGCTCCAAACATTAAAAGGGGGGAAGCAAACTAAGACACAAATGATTGAGCATTGGTATACTATGATTAAAGGGAACCCTGATCAGTGTACATTAGGTCAAAAGCTGTCTTCTCATTTGGACCTTGCAAAGTACAGAGTCAGCTCTGGGGAGCTGTCTTGTGAATTATAGGATGTTTGGCCTCTACCCACTAGATGATGCCAGTAGCACCCCTCTCCAAGTGGTGACAATGAAAACTGTCTCCAGACGTTACCAGGTATCTCCTGAGGGGCACAGTCTCCCCACACTGAGAACTACTGCTTTGGAAGAAAATCCAACGTCTTTGATATATAAAGACCCTTAGTGATCTGGTCTTTTCCTATCTTATCTCAGCCTACTCCCTTTTCCCTATAGAGGGCTCCAGTCATACTGAGCCTACTTGAGGTGTTTGGACTAAGCCCCACAATAGTGCTTCCATACCTTTGTACACCTTCTTCCCACTTCCTAGACCACCTTTCTCCAAATTCACTCAGCCAGTCCCTTATTACCTTTCAAAACTCAGACAGGCATCATCCAGACCACCCCCCCCCCAAATACAACCTTCTTTTACTTCTCTCCCTCCTGCCTTGGACGCTGGAAGCACCTTGTTCAGAGCTCCACCTCCACCTTCCTGCACTCCCTAGTAGAAACCTCTGTGCAGACTTTTACGGCATCAGAGTGTGAGCTAGTCTGCGAGATCAGGATGGGACTGTGTCTTTTCTCTCTTTGTCTGCAGTACCTGGCACAATTCCTAGCACAGAGTAGGTGCTAGCTGAGTAAATGAGCATGAGAGGAGGGAGGGCTGGAGGGGGAGATGAAGGGAAGCAGGGAAGGGGTGGAGAAGGAAGGAGAGAAAGGAGAAAGGCTGTTAGAGATTTTTCTAATGTTATAGGAGTAGTAAATGTTGCTCTCTGTGTTCAGTTTTTATTTCTAGAAGCCCGCTAACTAACTCAGCCGTAAAAGTAAATGCTTGTCCCTCATTAAAACCATATATATATATATATATATATATATATATATATATATATATCAAAGCGAGGCCCTTAGCACGTACATCAGTTGCTGGGCTTTTATTTCTTTTTAATCTCAGGCAAAGTACTTTCCCTTTCTCTGATCATTACTACTTATTCCAGATCATCCTTGTTCAAACACTGGCCTTTCTCGGGGGTCCCTCCTTGCTGGCTGTGTTGAGTTCGCTCTGCCCGTAGATTCACCCTTTGCTCTGAGACCACTCAAGTTTACTCATTCCGTTCTAAGCTGCTCTAGCACTCTGCTGGCTCCATCAATGAAGGGATTGACATCCCTGTGAAAGCTGCAAACAGAGTTCCCCTTCCTCTACCCTTCCCACCAGATCCTGAAGGAGAAAGTACCCAGGAAGCTCCTAGAAGTGGCTGAGCTGATGCATTTCTGAGCAGAAAACAGGCACTTAATCCCCTAGCTTCCTTGAAGCTGGGGGTTGTTTTCCCATTGGAAGTGTAATACAAAATAATATGAAAATATATTCAGGCCCTATATTTTAGATGGAAAAGACACCATGAATAAGCCAATTTTTAAAAAATTAAGCAAAGGGTATATAGAAAATCAGCTGAGGGCCTCAGATGAACGAAATAGTTCCTCTCTGCTGGAATAATACTTCTTGAGATATTTGCCAGTTGTCTTCCCACTTTCTAAATTATCACCTCCTGTGCCTTAGAATTCAAGCATTTGAGATAGCCTCATCCACCAGAGGGCAGACAGCAGAAGCAAGAAGAACTACAGTCCTGCAGCCTGTGGAATGAAAATCACATTTACAGAAAGCTAGACAAAATGAAAAGGCAGAGGACTACATACCAGATGAAGGAACAAGATAAAACCCCAGAAAAACAACTACATGAAGTGGAGATAGGCAACCTTCCAGAAAAAGAATTCAGAATAATGATAGTGAA
>NC_041225.1:17784169-17787293 GCF_002837175.3 Physeter macrocephalus | reverse complement strand
AGAAGAATTAAAGAACAAACAAACAGAGATGAACAATACAATAATTGAAATGAAAACTATACTAGAAGGAATCAATAGCAGAATTACAGAGGCAGAAGAACGAATAAGTGACCTGGAAGACACAATGATGGAATTCACTGCCACAGAACAGAATAAAGAAAAAAGAATGAAAAGAAATGAAGACAGCCTAAGAGACCTCTGGGACAACATTAAACGCAACAACATTAGCATTATAGGGGTCCCAGAAGAGGAAGAGAGAGAGAATGGACCCAAGAAAATATTTGAAGAGATCATAGTCGAAAACTTCCCTAACATGGGAAAGGAAATAGCCACCCAAGTCCAGAAAGCACAGAGAGTCCCAGGCAGGATAAAACCAAGGAGAAATGCACCGAGACACATAGTAATCAAATTGACAAAAATTAAAGATGAAGAAAAATTATTAAAACCAGCAAGGGAAAAACAACAAATAACATACAGAGGAAGTCCCATAAAGTTAACAGCTCATTTCTCAGCAGAAACTCTACAAGCCAGAAGGGAGCGGCATGATATATTTAAAGTGATGAAAGGGAAGAACCTACAACCAAGATTACTCTACCCACTAAGGATCTCATTCAGATTCGACAGAGAAATCAAAAGCTTTACAGACAAGCAAAAGCTAAGAGAATTCAGCACCACCAAACCAGCTCTACAACAAATGCTAACGGAACTTCTCTAAGTAGGAAACACAAAAGATGAAAAGGACCTACAAAAACAAAAAACAATTCAGAAAATGGTAATAGGAACATACATATTGATAATCACCTTAAATGTGAACGAATTAACTGCTCCAACCAAAAGACACAGGCTCGCTGAATGGATACAAAAACAAGACCCATATACATGCTGTCTACAAGAGACCCACTTCAGACCTAGGGACACATACAGACTGGAAGTGAGGGGATGGAAAAAGATATTCCATGCAAATGGAAATCAAAAGAAAGCTGGAGTAGCCATACTCATATCAGATAAAATAGACTTTAAAATAAAGAATGTTACAAGAGGCAAGGAAGGACACTACATAGTGATCAAGGGATCAATCCAAGAAGAAGATATAACAATGATAAATATATATGCACCCAACATAGGACCACCTCAATACATAAGGCAAATGCTAACAGGTATCAAAGAGGAAATCGACAGTAACACAATAATAGTAGGGAAATTTAACCCCTCAGTTACACCAATGGACAGATCATCCAGAGAGAAAATTAATAAGGAAACACAAGCTTTAAATGACACAGGAGATCACATAGATTTAATTGATATTTATAGGACATTCCATCAGAAAACAGCAGATTACACTTTCTTCTCAGGTGCACATGGAACATTCTCCAGGATAGATCATATCTTGGGTCACAAATCAAGCCTCAGTAAATTTAAGAAAATTGAAATCAAGCATCTTTTCTGACCACAAAGCTATGAGATTAGAAATAAATTACAGGGGGAAAAACGTAAAAAACACAAACACCTGGAGGCTAAACAATACATTACTAAATAACCACGAGATCACTGAAGAAATCAAAGAGGAAATCAAAAAATACCTAGAGACAAATGACAATGAAAACACGACGATCCAAAACATATGGGATGCAGCAAAAGCAGTTCTAAGAGGGAAGTTTATAGCGATATAATCCTACCTCAAGAAACAAGAGGGCTTCCCTGGTGGCGCAGTGGTTGAGAGTGCACCTGCCGATGCAGGGGACACAGGTTCATGCCCCTGTCCGGGAGGATCGCACATGCCGTGGAGTGGCTGGGCCCGTGAGCCATGGCCGCTGAGCCTGCACATCCGAAGCCTGTTATCCGCAATGGGAGAGTCCACAGCGGTGAGAAGCCCGTGTACCACAAAAAAAAAAAAAAAAAAAAAAAGAAGAAAAATCTCAAATAAGCAATCTAACCTTACACCTAAAGGAAGTAGAGAAAGACGAACAAACAAAACCCAAAGCTAGTAGAAGGAAAGAAATCATAAAGATCAGAGCAGAAATAAATGAAATAGAAACAAAGAAAACAATAGCAAAGATCAATAAAAGTAAAAGCTGGTTCTTTGAGAAGATAAAATTGATAAACCTTTAGCCAGACTCTTCCAAAAAAAGAGGGATAACACTCAAATCAATAAAATTAGAAATGAAAAAGAAGTTACAACAGACACCACAGAAATACAAAGCATCATAAGAGACTACTACAAGCAAATCTATGCCAGTAAAATGGACAACCTGGAAAAAGTGGACAAATTCTTAGAAAGGTATTACATTCCAAGACTGATCCAGGAAGAAATAGAAAATATGAACAGACCAATCACAAGTAATGAAATTGAAACTGTGATTAAAAATCTTCCAACAAACAGAAGTCCAGGACCAGATGGCTTCACAGGTGAATTCTATCAAACATTTAGGGAAAGGCTAACACAAATCCTTTGCAAAATTTTCCAACAAATTGCAGACGAAGGAACACTCCCAAACTCATTCTATGGTTTATCCCAGGGATGTAAGTATTCTTCAATATATGCAAATCAATGTGATACACCATATTAACAAATTGAAGAATAAAAAGCATATGATCATCTCAATAGATGCAGAAAAAGCTTTTGACAAAATTCAACACCTATGTATGATAAAAACTCTCCAGAAAGTGGGCATAGAGGGAACCTGCCTCAACATAATAAAGGCCATATACAACAAACCCACAGCAAACATCATTCTCAGTGGTGACAAATTGAAAGCATTTCCTCCAAGATCAGGAACAGACAAGGATGTCTACTCTCGCCACTGTTAATTGACATCGTTTTGGAAGTCCTAGCCACGACAATCAGAGAAGAAAAAAAAAAATAAAACAATCCAAATTGGGAAAGAAGTAAAACTGTCACTGTTTTGCAGATGACATGATACTATACATAGAGAATCCTAAAGATGCCACAGAAAACTACTAGAGCTAATCAATGAATCTGGTAAAGTTGCAGGATACAAAATTATTGCACAGAAATCTCTTGCATTCCTATACACTAACAACGAAAGATCAGAAAGAGAAATTGAGGAAACAACCCCATTCACCATTGCAACAACAACAAAAAATAAAATACCTAGGAATAAAC
>NC_041225.1:17761395-17784003 GCF_002837175.3 Physeter macrocephalus | reverse complement strand
TATACCATGTTCTTGGATTGGAAGAATCAATATTGTGAAAATGACTATACTACCTAAAGCAATCTACAGATTCAATGCAATCCCTATCAAATTACCAATGGCATGTTTTACAGAACTAGAACAAAAAATCTTAAAATGTGTATGGAGACACAAAAGAACCCGAATAGCCAAAGCAGTCTTGAGGGGAAAAAAACGGAGATGGAGGAATCAGACTCCCTGACTTCAGACTACACTACAAAGCTACAGTAAGCAAGACAATATGGTACTGGCACAAACACAGAAATATAGATCAATGGAACAGGATAGAAAGCCCAGAGATAAACCCACGCACCTATGGTCAACTAATCTATGACAAAGGAGGCAAGGATATACAATGGAGAAAAGACAGTCTCTTCAATAAGTGGTGCTGGGAAAACTGGACAGCTACATGTAAAAGAATGAAATTAGAACACTCCCTAACACCATACACAAAAATAATAAAAACAAAAGTAAAAAAATGGGACCTAATGAAACTTAAAAGCTTTTGCACAGCAAAGAAAACTATAAATGAGGAAAAGACAACCCTTGGAATGGAAAAAAATATTTGCAAACAAATCAATAGACAAAGGATTAATCTCCAAAATATATAAACAGCTCATGCAGCTCAATATTAAAAAAACAAACAACCCAATCCAAAAATGGGCAGAAGACCTAAATAGATGACATTTCTCCAAAGAAGATACACAGATGGCCAAGAGGCACATGAAAAGCTGCTCAATATCACTAATTATTAGAACCAGAGAAAACCATAATTCACAAAGACACATGCATCCCAGTGTTCATTGCAGCACTATTTCTAATATCCAGGTCATGGAAGCAAACTAAATGCCCATCAACAGATGAATGGATAAAGAAGATGTGGTACATATATACAATGGATTATTAGCCATAAAAAGGGATGAAATTGGGTCATTTGTAGAGACGTGGATGAATCTAGAGACTGTCATACAGAGTGAAGTAAGTCAGAAAGAGAAAAACAGATTATCGTATATTAACGCATATATGTGGAATCTAGAAAAATGGTACAGATGAACGGGTTTGCAAGGCATAAATAGAGACACAGATGTAGAGAAGAAACGTGGACACCAATTGGGGAAAGTGGAGTCAGGGAAGGGGGGCGGGTGGTGGTGGTGAGATGAATTGGGAGATTGGGATTGATATGTATACACTGATGTGTATAAAATAGATAACTAATAAGAACCTGTTGTAAAAAAAACTAAAAAAGAATTCAAGCATTCAAGGCTATTCTATGCTCATTGTCTTTTTTTTTTTTTTTTTTTTTTGTGGTATGCGGGCCTTCCTCTGTTGTGGCCTCTCCCGTTGCGGAGCACAGGCTCCGGACGCGCAGGCCCAGCAGCCATGGCTCACGGGCCCAGCCGCTCCGCGGCATGCGGGATCCTCCCGTACCGGGGCGTGAACCCAGTTCCCCTGCATCGGCAGGCGGACGCGCAACCACTGCGCCACCAGGGAAGCCCTATGCTCATTGTCTTATGGGAAGAATTTGTCAAGCAAAAAGGGTGAGGGGGAAAGGGGTGGAACTGAATACTTGAAATGAGGCTAGTCTGGATTGAGATGTGTGTAAGTAAAACATACCCTCAAGATTTTGAAGATTTAACATTAAAAAAAAAACCTATCCCATTAACAATGTTTTATTGATTATATGTTGAAATGATAATATTTTTGATACATTGGGTTAAAATATTATTAAAACTAATTTGACCTGCTTCTTTTTACTTTTTAAATGTGGCTTCTAGAAAAATTTAAAATATATATGTGAGAGTTTTTATCATGAATGGATGTTGAATTTTGTCAAATGCTTTTTTTGCATCTATTGAGATGATCATGCAGTTTTTGACTTTTCTTTTGTTAATCGGGTGTATTACACTGATTGATTTGCATGTGTTGAACCATCCTTGTGAACTTGGGATGAATCCCACCTGGTCGTGGTGTGTGATCTTTTAATGTGTTGTTGGATTCAGCTTGCTAATATTTCATTGAGAATTTTTGCATCTATATTCATCAAAGGTATTGGCCTGTAATTTTCTTTTTTGGTGATGTCTTTGGTTTTGGTATCAGGGTGATGGTGGCTTCATAGAATGTCTTTGGGAGTGTTCCCTCCTCTTCAATCTTTTGGAAGAGTTTGAGAAGGATCAGTATAAGTTATTTTTTGTATATTAGGTAGAAATCGCCTGTGAAGCCATCTGGTCCTGGACTTTTGTTTGTAGGGAGTTTTTAAATTAAAGATTCTATTTCACTTCTAGTGATTGGTCTGTTCAAATTATCTATTTCTTCCTGATTCAGTTTTGGTGGACTGTATGTTTCTAGAAAGTTGTCTGTTTCTTCCAGGTTGTCAAATTTGTTGGCATATAATTGTTCATTGTATTCTCTTATGGTTTTTTGTATTTCTGTGGTATCTGTTGAGATTTCTCCTTTTTCATTTCTTATTTTGTTTATTTGGGTTCTCTCTATTTTCTTCTTGGTGAGCCTGGCCAGAGGTTTGTCAATTTTGTTTACCCTTACAAAGAACCAGCTCTTGGTTTTATTGATTTTTTTCTACTGTTTTTTTAATCTCTTTTATTTATTTCCTCCTTGATCCTTATTATTTCCTTCCTTCTGCTGACTTTAGGTGTTGTTTGTTCTTCTTTTTCTAATTCTTTTAGGTGGTATGTTAGGTTGTTTACTTGAGATTTTTCTTGTTTTTTGAGGATGGCCTGTATCGCTATGAACTTCCCTCTAAGAAGAACTGCTTTAGATGCATCCCATATATTTTTGTATCGTTTTGGTTTCATTGACGTTTGTCTCAAGGTATTTTTAAATTTCCTTTTTGATTTCCTCGTTGACCCCTTGGCTTTTTAGCAGTATGCTTTTAGTCTCAATGTAATTGTTTTTTTCTCATTTCTTTTCCTGTGGTTGATTTCTAGTTTCATGCCATTGTGGTCAGAGAAGATGCTTGAAATAATTTCTGTGCTCTTAAATTTGTTGAAGTTAGTTTTGTGCCCTAGAATGTGGTCAATCCTAGAGAATGTTCTGTGTGCACTTGAAAAGAATGTGTATTCTGTTTTTTTTTAACATAATGTCCTGAAAAGTCTACAAATAACAAATGCTGGAGAGGGTGTGGAGAAAAGGGAACCCTCCTGCACTGTTGGTTGGAATGTAAGTTGATACAGCCATTATGGAAAACAGTATGGAGGTTCATTAAAAAACTAAAAATAGAACTACCATATGATCCAGCAATCCCACTCCTGGGCATATACCTGGACAAAACTATAATTCAAAAAGAGACATGCACCCCTATGTTCATAGCAGCACTATTCACAATAGCCAAGACATGGAAACAACCTAAATGTCCATCAACAGATGAATGGTTAAAGAAGATGTGATACTTTATATACAATGGAATACTACTCAGCCATAAAAAGGAACAAAATAATGCCACTTGC
This sequence comes from Physeter macrocephalus, assembly GCF_002837175.3. NCBI lineage: Eukaryota > Metazoa > Chordata > Mammalia > Artiodactyla > Physeteridae > Physeter > Physeter macrocephalus. The sequence continues at coordinate 17,780,524 of NC_041225.1, read as the reverse complement.
AGCAAGATGGATGCAACTAGAGATGATTATACTAAGTGAAGTAAGTCAGAAAGAGAAAGACAAATACCATATGATACCATTTATATGTGGAAACTAAAATATGTCACAAATGAACCTATCTAAAAAACGGAAACACACTCACAGACATAGAGAACAAACTTGTGGTTGCCAAGGGGAAGAGGGGAGGGAGAGGGATGGACTGGGAGTTTGGAGTTAGTAGATGCAAACTATTACATTTAGAATGGATAAATAACAAGCTCCTACTGTATAGCAAGGGGAACTATATCCAGTCTCCTGGGATAAATCACAATAGAAAAGAATTTTTTAAAAGAATGTATATGTGTGTATAGCTGAGTCACTTTGCTGTACAGCAGAAATTATCACAACATTGTAAATCAACCATACTTCAATTAAAATAATTTTTAAAAATCCATCACCATGGGCTTCCCTGGTGGCACGGCGGTTGGGAATCCGCCTGCCAGTCCAGGGGACACAGGTTCAAGCCCTGGTCCAGGAGGATCCCACATGCCGCGGAGCAACTAGGCCTGTGTACCACAGCTACTGGGCCTGCACTCTGGAACCCGCGAGCCACAACTACTGAGCCCTCGTGCCTAGAGCCCGTGCTCCACAACAGGGGAGGCCGCCACGGTGAGAGGCCCATTCACCGCAATGAAGAGTAGCCCCCTCTCGCTACAACTAGAGAGGGCCCACGTGCAGCAACGGGGACCCAAAGCAGCCAAAAATAAATTAATTAATTTTTAAAAATCCATCACCATAAAAAATTATACATGTGGCTTGCATTATATTTCCTCTGAACAGTGCTATCCTCGAGAAAAGGATAAAGGCAAGGACCTTCAGATGTTCAGCCAACAGCAGCATTCTCCTTCATCTGCATGTGTCCAATATTCTTAAGCTCAAAACCAACACTTTTGATGTATGACTGATCACACGAAGTCTTTTATTACTTCTTTATTATTTATGTAATACATTTAAGGTTTTATTTCATGCATTTGGGAACAGCGTAAATGGATAAAATGTTGGATGATGGAAGTCTGAAACACATCCAGTTATTTTACATTAATTCTTAATGGAAATAATTCCATTTTTCCAGTCTTTTGACTGAAAGTTGTGTTTTCTTATAATGTGATGTGTACATTGTGGCTCCTCTATTTTAACTCTCTAATTGTCTTAAAATTAAGTTAAAACATAGTCTTCCAGTTTGGACAAGATGCCATAGACTCATCTCTCCTTGCTCCCCAACCTAAGTTCGACTATAAACCCTGGAGACAATGCAAGATGAAACCAAAGGAGAGGTCTGGAAGGTGGAAAGAGGAAGAAGAGCTTTTTAGGGACCCAGGAATGGATGACCAACATAGCAGTAGGGTGTCTCCCAACTAACCACCCAACAGAAGGCCACTCAGGCCTGGTCTCTGCCGACTCTGAACCTAGCAACAGATGGTGACTCAAGTAGGCTCATCCCTCCATGATGAAACAGCAATCCCTCCACCAACACCAAATAAACCCACAATAATGGCAAGGGGTCCTGCCACAAGTGCCTAATCTGGTGGTGCTCTCCTTCCCTGTGGTCCTAAGACTCCCCTCCCCACCAAAAGACAGGAAACCACCATATATGGAGCTACCCACTAAAAAAATCCTACCACAGGAAGCACCAGCCTGCTAAACTTCTTTGTTTAGCCTAAGACTTACCCAGAGATCCCAGTGGCCCCATAGGGGAGAATTCCACTGCAGCAAGCTTCTTGGACAATCTAAATACATGGAAGAACATACTATGTTCATGGACTAGAAGACTCAACATAGTAAAGATGTTAGTTTCCCCCATATTGATCTATATAGGTTTCATGTAATTCCAAAACAACAATAACAACAACAACAATCCCAGCAAGGATTTTTGTAGACATAAACAAGTTTTCTAAAATCTACATGAAAAGGCACAGACTATAGAATAGCTAAAATAATCTTGACAAAGAAGAATGCAGTGGGAGGAATCATTATATCTAATATGAAGGCTTACTTTATAGCTAGAGCAATCAACACAGTGTGGTACTAGCAAGGGAGAGACATATGGAACAATGGATCAAAATTGAGAGCCTGGAAATATACCCATACAAATACACTCAACTGATGTTTTTAAATTTATTTATTTATTTATTTATTTTTGGCTGCATTGGGTCTTTGTTGCTGCGCACGGGCTTTCTTTAGTTGCGGTGAGTGGGGGCTACTCTTCATTGTGGTGCACAAGCTTCTCATTGCGGTGGCTTCTCTTGTTGCGGAGCATGGTCTCTAGGCACACGGGCTTCAGTAGTTGTGGCTTGTGGGCTCTAGAGCATGGACTCAGTAGTTGTGGTGCCCGGTCTTCGTTGCTCCGTGGCATGTGGGATCTTCCCGGACCAGGGCTCGAACCCATGTCCCCTGCATTGGCAGGTGGATTCTCAACCACTGTGCCACCAGGGAAGCCGTACTCAACCGATTTTTAACAAAGATGAAAAAGCAATTCCATAGAGGAAGGATAGCCTTTTCAACCAACAGTACTGGAGCAATTGGCTATCCACAGGCAAAATAAAGAAAATAAACTTCAACCTAAACCTTACTCTTTAAACAAAAATTAATTTGAAATGAATTATGGACTTAAATGTAAAATGAAAAACTAGAAATCTTTCTGGAGCAAACATTGGAGAAAATCTTTGGGATCTAGAGCTTTGTAAAGAGTTCTTATATTTGACACCAAAAATACAATCCATAAGAGGAAAAACTGGTAAATTGGACCTCATCAAATTTAAAACTTTTGCTCTGCAAAAGGACCTGTTAAGAGGAGTAAAAGGACAAGCTACAAAATGGGAGAAGATATTTGCAAATGACATATCTGACAATGGATTAGTATCTAGAATATATAAAGATCTTGAAACTTAACAGTTAAAAAAGTCCAGTCAAACAATGGGCAAAAGACACAAATTTCACTGAAGAGAAATACGTAGCAAATAAGAACATGAAAAGAAGTTTATCATTAGCCATCAAAGAAATGCAGATTGAAATCACAACAATATACCACTACACACCTATCAGAATGGCTAAAATCGTACCCAACATAGAAGCACCTAAATAATGACAGCAGCAAATGTGGGCAAGGATGTGGAGAAAGTGCATCACTCATGCATTGTTTGTGGTGATGTAAAATGGTGCAGTCACTCTGCAAAACGTTTGGCAGTTTCTTATAAAACTAAACATGCAACTACCATACGTCTCAGCAATTGCACTCGGGTGTTTATTCCAGATAAATGAAAACTTACGTTGATACAAAAACCTGTACAATGAGACTTCCCTGGTGGCGTAGTGGTTAAGAATCCACCTGCCAATTCAGGAGACACAGGTTCGATCCCTGGTCCAGGAGGATCCCACGTGCCGTGGAGCAACTACTGAAGCCCACGTGCCTAGAGCCTGTGCTCCACAAGAGAAGCCACTGCAGTGAGAAGCCCATGCACCTCAATGAAGAGTAGCCCCCACTCGCTGCAACTAGAGAAAGCCCGAGCACAGCAACAGAGATCCAACACAGCCCAATAAATAAACAAATAAAGATTAATTAATTTTTTAAAACCTGTACATTAATGCTCATACCAGCTTTGTTTGTAATAGCCCTAAAACTGGAAGCCCAACCTAGATGTCCTTCAATGGGTGAATGAGTAAAAAAGGAATACTATTCAGTGATAAAAAATGAACGAATTACCTATACCTGCTACAACTGAATGAATCTCCAGAGGATTGTGCTAAGTGAAAAAAACCAATCTCAAGAGGTTGCATGGGGCTTCCCTGGTGGCGCAGTGGTTGCGTGTCCGCCTGCCGATGCAGGGGAACCGGGTTCGCGCCCCGGTCTGGGAGGATCCCACATGCCGCGGAGCGGCTGGGCCCGTGAGCCGTGGCCGCTGAGCCTGCGCGTCCGGAGCCTGTGCTCCGCGGCAGGAGAGGCCACAGCAGAGGGAGGCCCGCATACCACAAAAAAAAAAAAAAAAAAAAAAGGTTGCATGATTCCGTTTATATAACATTTCCCTAACACCTAAAACACAATTTTAGAAGCAGAGAACAGATTATGGGTTGCAGTGCCCAATTTCCAATGATTCCTCTAAATCAACAAGGAGAATTATCTTTAATAATAGAGTAAGAAAAGCAAGTCTTTCCTTTAGATATGAGTGCTACTCTGTCATTGTAAATTCTACCACAGTGTCTGCCCATCTTCCTCAGATTCATTAAACTATTTAGGAATTTCAAACAGTGCTCAAACTTCCCATTACCCAGCCTGTGACTGTAACTCTTGACCCCTCAGTAGTCAACATGCATTTCTTCTCTTTGATACCATACCAGGAAATTTTATTGGCAAGGATGTTTTATGTAAATGGAACTACGCCCTCAAATGTTCCTTGGACTATTGCTAGAAACACCCAAAGACTCTCCCATGCATAATCCTTTTATTTATTTATTTATCTATCTATTTATTTATTTATTTATGGCTGTGTTGGGTCTTCGTTTCTGTGCGAGGGCTTTCCCCAGTTGCGGCGAGCCGGGGCCACTCTTCATCGTGATGCGCGGGTCTCTCACTGTCGCGGCCTCTCTTGTTGCGGAGCACAAGCTCCAGACGCGCAGGCTCAGTAGTTTGGTTCACGGGCCCAGTTGCTCCGCGGCATGTGGGATCTTCCCAGACCAGGGCTCGAACCCGTGGCCCCTGCATTGGCAGGCAGATTCTCAACCACTGCGCCACCAGGGAAGCCCCGCATAATCCTTTAATAGTGCAATTTAGATGGCACTTTTCCTGTACCTAAAAATCTAACCCAATCTCAATTTGAGCACTTATGTGAGGTCCCTAATTTTCTCTGGGACAAGAGTTCTCCTGAAGAATTCTGGAGACCAAACCCATCAACATAGAAATTGACTTTTCTAAACCCTTCCCTGCTCTTGCTCAATACCCTATGAAGCCTGAAGCTAAGGAAGGATTGAGATCCAGTATAAAAGATTTTGTAAAACAGGGATTTATTATTCCTTGCATCAGCTCTTGTAAAACTCCAGTACTGCCTGGTAAAAAGCCTCATGGGCATAGATTCTGATTTATGCAAGACTGTGGTACCGTAAATAAGATCGTGATTCCGCTTTTCCCAGTGGGCCTTAACCCCAATTCTATTTTGTCATCAGTACTACTCAAAACCACCCACTTTGCTGTAAAGGACTTATGTTCTTTAGCATCCTACTAGATCCAGGCCGTCAATATTTATTTCCCTTCCCATGGGAAAATAAACAATATACCTGGACTGTTTTGCCTCGGGAATTTACTGAAGCTCTCCTCTAATCTCTCTCAGAGTCTTAATTGGGACCTTAAAGATCTGAGATTTCCTTGTGATTTTGTTCTTATCTAATATGTAGATGATCTTTTACTATGTTCAAAAAATGAGCAAAGCTTTGAGATTGATTTTTCTGTATTTATTAAAGACCTTAGTTCAGAGGAGACATAAACCCTTCAAAGAAATTACAGTTTTGCAACACAACAAGTTCATTATTTATGGCAGACAATATCAGAAGAAGGCAACTCTCTCAATATATTAAAAATGACAAACTATTCAGAATTTTCCAAGGCCAACTATTTAAAGTACAACTTTGAGGATTCCTAGGATGACTGTATCTTGCAGGCATTGGATGTCAAACTTGTCTAATATTGAATCTCCTTTTCATGAACTAAATCCTCAGACCTTGAACCTCTACTAGGAAGATAAATAAACTTTCTGAAACCTAAGAACAGGTCTGCAACAACCCCCAAACCTGGGTTGCCTGATTATCATAAACCCTTTTCATTCATGGAAGGTCTGAACACCAGGAATGTTGACTCAGCTACCTGGGAGTCATCAGAGGCCCATTGCTTATTTCAGTCTTTGATTAGATCTGGCAGCTCAGACAAAGTTACCTCATCTAAGAACTATAGCAGCAGCATCAAAGCTTTGGAAGTTTCAACTGGCTTAGTTCTTGGGTCACCACTAAATTTAATGGCTCTCCGTGGACAGACTCTTTTATGGATGGAAAGTAGTCAGCGTTTCTCAACTCGTTGCCTGACATCCAATGAAATATTTATTCTTTCTCTTTCAATATCACTATCTGTTGCTGCAACACATGAAACCCAACCTCTCCCCTTCCTTTACCTAAAGGAGAACTTCATGATTATTTAAGTGTGTCTTGGGGTATTATATATGTCTCCTACCAATTTATTACAGATTCCCTGGATAACCCTGACCTGATTTTATTGGTGGATGGTTCCTACTTAAAAACAGAAACTTGAAATTATCAAGCAGGTTATGCTACCACAAAACCGAATTCACCTTTGGAAGATAAACCACTCCCCAAGATCAAATCAGCTGAGCCTGCCCGTCCGGAGCCTGTGCTCCGCAACGGGAGAGGCCACGACACTGAAAGGCCCGCCTACCACAAAAAAAAAAAAAAAAAAAAAAAAAACTAGACGACAAATTAAAGAACCTTTAATGCTTTTCTTTTACTTAAGGAAATAGCTATAATAAAAGTGGAAGGTCGTTCAAAATGCAAAGACTTTGAATCTCCCCGTAGTGCTCTAGCTGACCACTGTGCTAACAAAAAAAAGGGCAACATTAACCAAGATAATTGCTCATGTAATCACACGGAAAAGAGCGGCCTTGGAGAAATTAAAAGAGGCAATTATTATATAGCTGATTCACTTTGTTACACAGCAGCAACTAACACAACAATGTAAAGCAATTATACTCCAATAAAGATGTTAAAAAAAAAAAGAGGCAATTATTAGCTATCAGAGACAAGCCCCGATTCAGAAAAAGCAAGTGGAAGGAATTAGGATGCTCACTGCATGTGGATAATATTTGGCACTCTCTCTGGTTGTGCCAAAAAGAATTTAAATGAAGCTTAGTAAAATGCTTATGATATTATACATAATAGCAAAAATCACTTGCCAGGAGTGTTAGACTACCATTCGTGGAATAATTTTATAGGTATGCTGAGGTGTTTCCAAAATATATCACACCAGCCAGGGACACAATCCTGGCAAAACTCTGGGGACCAGGTGTGGACAGGAACCAAACCTCAGGGACCCTTTAAACACTCCATATAGACTTTCTATAAATGCCTCCTACCTGGGTTATGAATACATCCTGGTTATTGACTACTTGTTCTCAGAGCAGATTGAAGCTTCTTCTCAGACAGCTACTGCTCTAACCGTGGTAAAAAAAAAAAAAAAAAAGAAAAAGAAAGAAAGAAGGGAAGGAGAGAAAGAGACAGAGGGAGGGAGGGAGGAAGGAAGGAAGGAAGGAGGGAAGGAAGGAAAGAAGAGAGAGAAAAGAAGAAAAGTAAAGAAAAAAGAAAATTGCCTGCTTTTGTTTTTCCAACTTGAGGAGTTTCTACTTCTCTAGTGAGAGGGACATTCATTTTACTGATATTTTTACTAAAGAACTCCATAAAGTTTTGTCTTCTACTGTGAAACTAATCATCCACAATCCTCACAAAAGGTAGAACTAGTGGAATTCAAAACAAAATTAGCAAAGCTCTCAGAAACCTTTAACTCCCATAGCCTAAAGTATTACCATTAGCTGTAATGTCTAGAAAATGAAACCTACAGATTCTCTCTTTATGAATAACAGATTGCCTCGTATGCCTGGGAATTTCACCCCCAATCTTAGATTCTATCTGTTGTGCATTGAACTATGTCCCCTAAAAATATATCTTCAAGTCCTAACCCCCAATACCTATAAATGTGACCTTATTTGGAAAAAGAATCTTCATAGATGCAATCAAATGAAGATGAGGTCACACTAGATTATAGGGAGCCCTAATCCAAGCACAGGTGTCCTTATATAAAGAGGAAAAATTGGACATAGAGACACACAGGGAGAAGGTCATATGATATAGAGACAGAGATTGGAGTGATGCTTCTACAAGCTAAGGAACACCAAGGATTGTCAGCAATGACCAGAAGCTAGGAAGAGGCAAGGAAAGATTCTTCCCTAGAGCCTTCAGAAAGAGCATGGCTCTACCTACAACTTGATTTCAGGCTTCTAGTTTCAAGAACTGTAGAGAATAAATTTCTGTTGTTTTTGGCCACCCATTTTGTGGTATTTGTTATGGCGGCCCTAGGAAACTAATATACTAGTATTCTTACAAGCAGATATGATTAATTATTGCAAAGGACTCATAGGTACTTCCAGATTTAACATCAACAAGTAAGAGCTGCATCTCCAAAACAACCCCCCACCCCCACCCAAAAAGCCTCTGCGAGGTCTGTGACCTGGAGATTTAGTCTGGAAAAGGCACCAGAGAAAAACCGCCCTTGAGCCTCAATGGAAAGGACCATGTCAGTTACCGTTTACAACACAGCAGTAAAACGCCAAGGTATTGGCTCTTGGATTCATGTTTCCCAGATCCAGAGATATATATCACTTCCTCCTGAATACTGGATATCCATTCCATCTGAGACCTTATACTGAGGATTCCTGGGAATCGTCCAGAAGTTGCCAACTTCAGAGATGGATGGTGTCCACTCAAGAGGACGGGACAACTAATAGACGTCAGAGGTGGACAGCTTCCACTCAAGAGGACGGGACAACTAACAGACGTCAGAGATGGACAGCTTCCACTCAAGAGGACGGGACAAGGTGAATTTTCATATTCTTCAACAATTTTCCGATTTCCTTTCACTCTACTATACAATGTGGCCCGTTATCCACTTTAACACCTTCCAAAACACTGATTTAATCCCTTTTATCTTCACTCTTTTATTTCTAACTCCCTGTGGTCTCCTACCCTTTACAGAAAAGCAAAACTCTCTTATATGTTTTTCCCAGACCATAGCTGCTACTCTGAATCCAGTGGGTTGGTGGGTCTGTAAGCCCTTAACTGACCTGTTGACAAACATGTAATAGCTATTCCTTTGCATTTTTCAAAAGGACAATTCCCTTTAACAGATCCCTTCTGGCACTTGAGTTTCCCTTGCATCATTAATCCCAACCTCCAGTCTTGCAAAAATTGAACTTTGACCTTCCATCAATGAAATGTTTCTGCTGAGATCATTACAGTCCTATTAGTAAAGCCTGGTCAACCAGGAATAGGCACTAATATTAGGGCTATCCTGATCACAAGAGTTTGTTCTCTTCAGAGATACTTCAGCCTGCCTTATAGGAACTATTTAATTTCACTCACGGAATGTGTCCATGTTAAGGTACACAGTAGCGGCTCAATCCTAGTATAATGAGTGATACTTAGACTCCGAATTCTATCTGTGCTCCACTAGGATACAACTTCTTAAATGGACATCAAGCTTATCCCTCTGTGCCATACACTAACCATTCCTGTCTATTCAGAGTAGTTGATGGAGATGTCCAGGTGTTTAGAATACCATCCTAACACTGAATCCTATTTCTTTGAGAAGGATACCCAGAAACCTTCCAAATGAAGCAAGCACAAGTGATTGGGGAGAACTTCCAGAGGGGTTACCATAATGGGGATAATACAGTTAGAAAAGTGCTTTGAAACTTGTCTCCACCTTTAGCAGAAGTCATAAATGACACTACTTCTGATCCAGAAACCCAAAGAGCTAGTCTAAACTCAGTATCTAGAGTTATCTTGGGAAATCATACAGCAACCAACCAAGGGGGAGTTTGTGCCCTAGCATATACTTTGGCTGCACCTCTATAAACACTGCAGGGTAAATAGAACTGTTTTGAGTAAACTAAAGGAAAAAGGCACCCGGCTCTCTTGAACAGACTCTGGTGGATTACAGGACACACTTTCACACTGACTGGGTTTCATAATCTAGGCCCTTGGCTTCAAGCCCAATAACAAAGACGTAGTCATTCTGCCTCTGATAATTGCCTGTGTTGCAATTGGCTGATGTATTCTGTCCGGAATCCTAAATGCATCTGGGGAGCCACTGTCACATCAGAATTTCAACAACTCATCCTACAACAGAAGGAGAAGGAAAGAGTAACCTTGGATCAACCACAGACTACATTCGAAGCACACTTTTCTGATCATAATCAACAAAATCTGGGCAATGGTAGAAATGTGGATGTCATGATGGATGTCCGGTGGCCTGACTTCATCTGCCCTTGGCCAAAAGGGAATGAGAAATAAAGCAAAAAGAGCAGCCCGTGACATTCAGAAGCTGGCCTGACTCTCATGGCGAGGAGTGTTAGTCTTCTAGTAGATATAAACAATCTCACAGAATCCCATTCTCAGACAAGGTCACTCTGAGACCATGATGAAATGAGACAAAGCAAAGCCACTTCATAATTTTGCTTAAGTATGGAAAAAATAAGGCTACTCTGCCACTCAAGAAGTATCAAACGCCATCTTTCTCAGCCAAACAAGTGACAGCTGCTTCTTTACCAGTTACAACGTTATCTTCCTTCTGGTCTCCTCTCCCCACAGGTAAGATTTATGGAGACAAGCAATCATAGAATTACCCCTGCTTCTGACATCCAATCTAGAGTATACCCCCAATTCCTTAAACCCTCTTCCAAATCACCCACCCAAAGCCAAGTTTTATAGTAGATTCTTCCTCACACTCTGACTGAGAGTCCCCCCACCCCCATACTGTGTGTTCTCCACAGTGAGTAATAAAACCCAGCTTGCTAACTACAGGTATGTCCCCGGTGGTCTTTGGCTGGAGAGCGTTGACAGATTCATCATAGGGTGAGTCATAAAGATGATGTCTTAGGAAGAATCATCTGAAACTAACATGTGGGAAGGGCCAGAGAAAGGGATGGGGTAATTATTTAGGAAGCAGTCGTGCTTGTCTAAGAGGGAAGGGATGAGGGTTTGTCCTAAGACTCCAGTCATGGGAATAAAGATGAAGAGACAAGGGATACTTGGGAGAAGAGTTGGTGGGAACTGAGTAATTATCATTCATTTATGCAGGCAGCCAATGCCTGCAGGACACAGACAACCAAATCCCTCTTCTTAGAGAGGTCATACTCCAGCGAGGGCGGCATGAAGGAGACCCTTTGGGCTTGTGATAAGAAAGGAGACACACAACAGAGTAGGGGTTGTGATGGAGTGGTGGCGGCAACTCGGATAGGCTGTTCATGGAAGGTCACTCTGCGGTAGTGCGTGATGAGCTGGGACCTGAACGGCAAGCAGGAGCTGGCCAAACAGAGAGCGTACAAGGAGCATTTCGAGCAGAGGAACAGATAAGGGAAAGAGCCAGAGGTGAAGTTGAGGAAAAGGCACAACGTTTTGCTGCAGAGTGGTGGGCAAAGGACGAGAGTGTGACAGAGTGACATTGGCGAGGAAGCAGGGCCAGTGAGCACCGGCTCTTGGAGGCCAAAATAAGAATTTTGCTAAAGAGGGGGAACCAAATTGCACAGATGCTATTCACCCCAGAAGCCCCTTTCCTCGCAGTTTTCTTCTTCCTGCTGCTCTTCCCGAGTTTCCTTCTGGAATCCGGGCTTTCTGAGCAGTGGTGTTCTAGTCCCAGGGCACTGATGAGCCACTTCGTACCTCTTCCTGGCTCGTAAGTGGGGCAACTTCCTAGCCTCTGACTCAGCATTTGAAATTATTGCCCCTGCAGGAATTTTCAAATACTCCTTACTAAAAATCACTGTGTATAGAACAGCCCAGGCATCAGCTTTACGTCATCATTACAGCAATAAACCTCCAGAAATGCCCAGAGTTTGGTGACGGATGACTAAGCTTGTGTCTAAAAATGAGACCAAGTTGCGCTTTTCAAAATTCCAATCACTTTTCCATAGCTTCCTTCTTGGCCATTTCCCCACAATAGATTTTGTATTTGCCTAGACTACTGTATATTCTGATTTCATCTTTCAGTTGTTGTTTGTTTTCCCTTCAAGGTAACTGTGCTTCTTCCTACTTTGGAATCTTTCTTCACATTGATTGGGGTTTTTTTTTTTTCCCCATAATTTTTTTTTCAAGTTTTATCTGTATCTCTGCTTCTTTGCTGAACACCTTTGAGACAATAATATCTGAGCTCGGTGCTTTGCTTAGCTGAAACGCATTCTGCCTGTTAATCATTTCTACTATCACCACCCTTTCACTCAGTCTCCTGAGTATCAGCTGTGGTTCCTAGATTTTGGCAATTCTTCACTCTCTCCCTCTGTGAGTAATGAAATTGTCTTTTCAAAATCTAGTCTTTCTTTATTCCTTTTGTACTCTGAGCCCCCTTTTCTCCCTATGTGAAAATATTTGATGTCTTGTATATGTGGTTTAAAAGCTGACGATTATGAATGCTGCTTGCAATATTGAGCCTCTTGATTTTTTTAATCTTTCCCTGATTAAATTCATATAATGATTAATTCTGCTTGTCTTTTATAATCCCCTTATCTTTATTCTGACTTCCTCGTGTCTAAAAAAAAAAAAAAGACAGAAACAAAAGCCCTCTCTATTGTTCTTTCTATCCTTAATTGAATATATTTCTTAACCGTTTTAGCTTTTTAAAATTAAATGAATTATTCTGAATATTTTGGACCGCATAATACAACCATTATTCCAATTCATTTTATTCAATTGTTAAACCTTTAAAATTAAGGTTTTCCAAACTTATGGTTACCAAAGGGAAAAGGTGGAGGGGAAGGATAAATTGGGAGTTAGGGATAAACATACGTACACTCCTGTATTTAAAATAATCAACAAAAACCTACTGTAGAGCACAGGGAACTCTACTCAATATTCTGTAATAACGTATATGGGAAAAGAATCTGAAAAAGAATGGATATGTGCATATGTATAACTGAATCACTTTGCTGTACACATGAAACTGACACAACATTGTAAATCAACTACACGCCACTATAAAATAAAACTTTTCAAAAAATTAAGGTTTTTATAGGATGTTAGAACTAGGGGCAAACGTTGTTTATTACAGTCCTCTCATTGTACAGACCAGGAATTTGAGGTTTAGAGAAGTTAAACTATTTGTCCAGAATTAAGCAGCTCACTAGCACAGGTGAAACATGGTCCCTGACTGCTTGTCCAGTGATGTTTCTACAACAGAACCGCGTCTCCAAGTAAAGTGGCATTTGTGTTTGAATACCATCAGCCTAGGTCATCATTTTCACATGTGGCTTAATTGTTTTTCCTTCAGTATTTGTATTTGGAACATCTACAAAAGGGAAATCTTCCAATAAAATCAAGAAACAGACTCCATCCTTCAAGGTCCCTGCAGGTCCCCGGACTCATTGCTGTCAGAGGGGGCAGGAAAAGTCCCTGTGCTTTATTTTCAGTTTTCCTGCTGATTTGGTATGTAACGTTGGTTGTATTTTCCCCTTGGGCTTCCCTAGTATGTTGGATTCTAGTTATAGACAGACCCTAAGAAAGACCTCATCTAAGACAGTCCACAAACGAGATATATAGCATGATTTAGGACATTAACTTGGGGAAGTGCGCTTACTTTTAATCCAGAAATGTGACCCTCCTGTCTCTTATGCTAGTTAAGAGTACATTTCTCATCCTCTCCCACTCAGCCCAAGATCCACAGCAATTTAGAATGTTCCTTGGGTTTGCTGACTATTCTAGTGAAGGGAAAAGGGGAGTGCTGATAAATTGAGCCTATGTTCTTATGCTGCTTTCTCTGTATGGTGGGACATGGTGAGTCCCTGAGGTCAAGTTCTGCTAAAGTCTCAGGAATAGTCTGAGGTCATGGGAATTTGCTGGCATCCCAGGAAAGTTGAGTTGAGAGCTAAGTTGGTCCTAAGCCCTGGCCTTGGTTCTTTATGACGATGCTTTATCTCTCCAAGGAAAGTTGGATCAACCTTGCAGATCAGTGAAACACAGATCTTTAACCTTATTAAGTATCCTTGGCTGTAAGTTACTGAAACCAGTTTGAGTCAACTCACACTGGATAGAGAAATCCACTGCGAGGACACAGGCCTATGACACAGAGCTCAGGGCAGGGACTGATCTAACAAGGCCTGGAAAAGCCCTGAGAGGGAGCCCAGCAAGAGTTCTCTCTACCTGTGGCTGCTTGGCTCCAGGAATAAGCTATAAGAATCCACAAGAAGAGGCTTCCTGGCCTCCACCCTATAAATTCCCCAGAGCTCCAGTATAAAAAGACATAATAAATAAGAAGACTCTATTTACTATAGCAATAAAAATACAAAAACAAAATACGTAAGAATAGGGAATTCCCAGACTTCCCTGGCAGTCCAGTGATTAAGGCTCTATGCTGATCCCTGGTCTGGGAACTAAGATACCCGCATGCTGTGCGATGCAGCCAAAAAAAAAAAAAAGTAACAATAGCCCATTTGAAGGGTGCATAAAATTTGGGGAAACTTCTGAAAGATTCAAATATGACAATGAATAAATGGAAAATTGTCCCATGTCCTTGGATAGGATGACTCACCATCAAAAATTCTCCCCGTTTATATATGCCTAATGAGGTCCTAATAAAAATATCAAGTCCCTCCACCCAGAACTACACAAGTTGATCTTAGAATAGAAAAATTAGCAAGCAAGAATAGCTAAGAAAACCTTGGGGGTCGGGTGGGGGAGAAGGGTAATAGTGGTAGCCTTACTAGATTAAAAAAAAAAACAACTTTAAATAACTAATGGAGGTGTGGTAGGTGTGAACTTGAAGGGGCCAAATCTGGGACCATTTGTGCACCAAAAAATATATATATATATATAAAATCTCAAGATTACAATAAGTAAATTAAAACTTAGGAGTTCATTAGAATTTTTCAAGAAGAGGAGGAGAAACAGGAAGAAAAAGCTCATTTACCACCATTAGAGGTAACTATTCAGACAATAGTTTTCTATGAAAATTAGTAATTATAGGGAAAGAATGAAGCATTTGCCCTCCTTTTTAGGGACAAATGATAGTTTATCCCCAGTTGATAAGGGACAGTTCTTTGAAGAAAAATGCTAGCTAATAAATGTGGAAGGAATGACGGAAGTAGAAAGTCACTCCTTTGCAACCCAGTGAAAAAGTTGATTCAGTTCAGGATCATCAATGGATGCTGAAACCACTAGGTGAAAAGATTGTTGAAGAGAATACTCACTTGGTAAAAAGTTCTACTCCGTGGCATGCATAGGGGAAAATGTAGTTTTACAACGTAGAGATCTGGCTGTCACCACCCAGCCAAGTGATTTAACTTAGTATCTCTAGTAGTGGGACAACCTCTGCCTCTTGGTATAATGGACTATGAGGTACATAGCAATATGTATGAATGGTTCTTGCCAATGTGGAATGGGAAACGAGGGTGGCAGTACCCAATCCGATCCCACAGTTTGAGAAGTTTTACACTGCCCAGTGGGCACAAAGTTCCCATTAGTAAGTAACAATGGTTACTTAAGAATGGAATCAAAACACTATTTTTGCTTTCACTTTATGTGTATTACTTTTTTTCAAATGGCTACTAAGTTGTTATGTCACAAATACTAAGTTGTTTGGCTCTACCTACTTAATAAACAAAACTGTTAAGTGTTTCATGCTGTGAAAAAAAAATCACTAAGTTCCATGATCCATCAGTATGATTCCTCCCTTGCATATGTCCTCGACTTCTTTGCCCTTTTCTTCTTTCATTATACTTGCTTTGCAAAACCCCTACCCTGGACAAATCCAACCCCCTGCCTCCTCTTGGCCTGCCCCTAGGCACCTGGACGATTACAAGTCCTCCTGACTGCCTCCCAAAACTATTTTCCATGAAGCAGAGTAACTTTCTAAAGTCACCTTATCCCTTAAAACCCTTTAATTGTTCAACTGCCTTTAGGATAGAGTCAAAACCCATTCATATACTTTGTGGGGCCCTTCATGCTCTGACCCTTTCTTACCTCTCCAACCTCCTTTTTCAGCACACCCCCATCCCCCTCTGTACTTCACACTTCGAAGTTCCTGGAATGTTCCCTGTTCTCCATCCCGTTTCTGCCTTTACAGATGTTGCTCCTTCCATGGGCAGTGGTACCCCACTCGTCTCCTAGTCCTTACTGAGATGTCATTCTCTCTAGGAAGCCTCCCGGACACCCTTCCTGTGTGCTCCATGGAACACTCTCTGGAAGCAGCCCTGAGCCTATCTGGCAGGCGCGTGGTACTTATTTGCTTCCCTCACTACCTTGGAAACTTTTTGAGGGTGGGATGTGCATTTTGTTCACTGTTGACGTGACAGTGACTGGCATTCAGAATGTTCATCATAACTAATTGTTGAATCATCCTGAATTATGGGAACTATGTTGTTTAAATATGTTGGATTTGTTCCAGGACCCCCATGGATACCCAAATCCCCAGATGCTCAAGTCCCTTACATAAAATAGTGTGGTACAGTCAGGCTAATGTATCCAAGGTTCTGTATCAGCGGGTTCAGCCAGTTCCAGATGGAATCCTGCCCTTATGGAGGGCCGACAGTATATATACCTGTCCGTGGACTTTCTTTACTCTGTAAAGACAGATACTGTTTTCAGAAGAATTAGGTCTTGGTAAGCCAATGCTGGTTCCAATTTCCTTTCTAAGTTTCTGTGGGCTTGTGCTCATTCTTGTTATTATTTCGTCTTTCAGCATAAATTGCCTTATAACATAAAAGCATATATTGCCTTGTAACAGTTATCAAGATCACTCTTTCCTAAGCGCAAAGCACGAGTTAGTGTGTATTTCACCCAAGGGACTTGAGTACAAATCTTTGTTTTTTAGTGGTTTCATGTTCCTTTTTTTCCCCTGTTTTTGGTATTTGAGAGACTAGATGTGGATCTTTCTGACAAAAGTTTACTGCTGTATGTGGAGGTTAAAAGATAACAGATCCATGTCCTTACCCAGGGCTGTCCCTGCAAGGGTCACGGGTCTGCACTTTCATAGGATCTTGAGATGTCAGTAATATTAGACGTTTCAAAAATGATTTGTAATAAAGTTCAGAAAAGAGGAATAAGGTGCAGTGCCCCCCAAAGTTCTCCCCCATGTGTGGGAGACCAGAGTAGACATCTCAGCTGCTTTACCCAAAGGTCAGGCCAACTCCCCTTAGCCTGGGAAAGACAGTCCTCATGAGAATAAATGGAAGTAAATGAATGAATGAATGTAGGTGACTGGATAAAATGGAAATAGAAGGGTCTTCAGGCATTGTGGAATATATTATGGGATAGCATAACAAAATATTCTAGAATGGGTGAAAAGAAACTTTAGCAAAGATTCTGGGGTTTGTATACATTTTATTTATGTATACTTTATCTCTCTTTTTATCCTATTGTATCTAGAGAGCAACCTGATTTTTTTTTTCCCTTATCGGAGCCTGCCTACTAATTTGCACTAAAACACAGTTAATACCGTCTTACTATATTCTGTAAAGGTGTTGCCAAGGTCAGTTAGCTCAGCGTCTATGTTTCTTTCTTGAGAAAATACAGAAAACAACAATAACAACAACAAGAACCTTTGACTCAAATAGAGGAGAGAGTGCGAAAAAATTGAAATACGACGGTATTTTTTCCAGTAGAGTCCACAGATCGTTCTTCAGTTTGAAAGTCGAGTTTTGCCATTTCATGTTAGTGGAATACTGACATTTAGAGAGATGCATTAAAAAAACATAATTAATAAGGGGCTGCCACTTTTTCTGTGGCATCTCATCAGATGATAGATACCCTGATGTTGCAGCTGGCAACTGTTTGTGAGCCTATTGAAATGACGCCGTTTGTATTAAATTATGACGTTTCAGAAAAGCATGCAACGTGATTTTGTAGGGTTAGAGACAAGAATACTGAGGTTGAAGTGCATTTATAGAAGTCTATAAAGTGGCAAAAACGAAGGGGCTCGAAAAAAGAAACAAAGTCATTTGAATATTCTCTGAATTACCAGTAAACGAGCCTCAGCTCTGCAAAATCAGTTTTGAAAAGAGTACTAATTGTTTCCTAAGCACTTGCGAACTCTTCAAGTCTCTCAGGTAAGGGAAAAAGGGGGAAAAGTGTCAAGCCTTTGCAGGGAGGTTCGCTTCATGTTTGTGCATTACAACAATAAAGACTATTATAATAGCGATGTGGGATCTCCGGGGAAACCGACATTGCTAAGAGGGTGAAAATGGTCCTTACGGAACAATTGTCTTTTGCCAGAAGGCCCTCAATTAAAATTGCATTTAAGCACACATAATGTATGTTTTTTTTATTTGTTTTTACAGTATACAAGCAGCAAATTGCTTTCGCGTGTTATCCCAGTGCTGCATGTGGGATGGGACACCTGCCGCAGGTTTACGAATATCCAGGTGCAAAGCAGGGAATGGTGTTTCGCGCCCCAGAGGGAGCTGGCAACGCTTAAACCCCGCGGCGCAGCGTTCACTCCCACTAACCTCTGTGGGCCTTGATTCCCCGGTCGCTCCCTGACACAGCAAAGTGTCAGTTCATGTGTGTCCCTTCCTCCACTAGATGTCACTGTAAGTCAACCGCTCGTGGCGGGGGACCTGGGTGTTTTACGGATCTTCCAGGGTTATTAAGCATGGTGGGTCCCTGAACTAGTGTCCTCCCGGACTGGGGAGTGCAGCGCGGGGCGGGGACTCTTAGAGACGAGGACAGCGTATCAACCCCAGCGCGAGGCTCGCAGGTCTCGGGGTGCAGGGCGGGCTGCGCGATGCTGAAGGCGGGCCGGCGCCGCGCTCCTCTCCGCCCCCGCGAGCGAGACGGTCACGTGCCGCGGAGGCGCTGACCCACGCAGGCGGGCCTCTGAGGGGCGCCGCGGCCGTGGTTCGGGGTCGCCCGGGGCTAGGCGCGAGGCGGGCGCTTGCGCAGCGCAGCGCGGAGCGGAGTGCGAGCCGGGGCCGGGACCGCCGCGGGCGGGGAAAGGCGGGGAGGAGCCTGGGAGCGCGCCGGCTGCCGGAGGGGGAGGGGCGGGGCGGAGCCGCGGCGCGCGCGCCCGTCGGAGGGGGAGGGACAGAGCAGCCACCGGGCGCGCTCAGGGTGGCCGCCGCGAGCGTAGGGCGAGCGTGGACCGCGGCGCGGCGCGGCGGTGCGACTCCTTACCCGGCCCTCCTCCCCGCCCCCGGCGAGGGCACCGTGCGGCGGCGGCGGCGGCGGCGGCGGCGCCGGGGCCAGCGAGGCCGGAGGAGGCGGCCGTGCCCGGGCATGGTGGTCTGGGGCAACGCGGAAGGTGAGCGACCCCCGGGCCGGCGGCGGGGGTGGGGGCGGGGTG
>NC_041225.1:17746651-17761271 GCF_002837175.3 Physeter macrocephalus | reverse complement strand
GCGGCCCGAGCCCGCGCGGCCTGAGGCGGGGCCGGGGCGGGGAGCCTGCCCGGCCCCGGCGGCCCTTGGTCTCGCGGCCTGGGCGGCCCGCGGCGCCCGGAGCGCGGCCGCTGCCGGGTTATGTAACGCGTGACCTCCCCTTCCCCCTCCGCCATGGCGCGGCCGGCCCGCCGCCCGCGCTCGGCCGTCCGCTGAGGCGCCGCGCCGACGACTCGCGCCCGCGGCCCTGCTCGCCGGCCCCGCTCGGACCGCGCCATTCATTCGTGCGCGCGGGCTGCCGGCCGGGGCCACGCGCTGGATGCTCCGCCCGGCCTCCCGCCGCGGCGTCTTCCCCGTGACCCCGCATTCCCCCCCCCACCTTGCCCCGCGTTGGATCCCGGCATCGGTGTCGGACTATCCGAAGGCAATTTTTACTCACTTATTTTTTCCTTGTTACTTATTTGTTGCCTTGATATGCAGAGCTCCTTTCCCCAACTGTCCTGGCAAGTGCCCCTTTCCCACTTCACTCCTTGTGTAAATGATTCAGCACCTGTGCAGACGGAAAGGGGTATTTCCTTATATGTTTCCCTGCTCTTTCTACCGAAACCCAGTTTGTAAAGAAATACCTTAGTGTATCGCTCATTAGTTGACCCCCCACCCACCTGATTTAAAAAAAAAAATTGCAGGTGGTGTAAGCCTGCTGTTTCTATCTTCTACATCTTTTCAGGTCACGTCCAGCATAGAAATGGTATCATTTAAGTGAAAATAACGAGACTAGCACATCAAAGGGCTTGTAGCTAACTGGTAAGGACTTGATGTAGCGATTGTTAATTCTGTCTCCCCGGCCTCTCCACTTTCGTCTTCCAGAATTAGCCATTTCCTCTTTAGGGTAGGACATAGGATAACCTTGGTTCTTCCCGTGGACTTCGCGGTAACCCGTCCTGTGAGGTATACCGTTTGCCTGCTTTCCAGACTTCCATCTCAGCTTTCCCACGTAGCCTTGTCTTAGCCGGAGCAGATGCTGCGGGCGTTGTTCCCTCCCTGTACTTCCTAGACTCTTGGAAGCGCACCTCTTTTTCCAGTGATCCTTCCCTGGTCTAGAAGGATCTCCATTCAATTCTTAGGCTGTTTATTTGCCACTTCTCATGTGTTATGATGATTATCTTTTTATCCGTATCCTCTTTTTCTTTATCTCCAGGTCTTTTGTGGGCAGAATCTGTACCAAACTTGTCATAGAACATTACTCCTATTTCATGGTAAACAATACATATTTAAGTTTTGTTTTGTTTTGTTTTTAAAGGCAGGAATCACTCTTTTAGGAGTAATTTCTTTGAAACCTCAAGTAGTAAATACGTTTTCAAAATAATGTGTTTGAACATGTAAGATCACTCCATTTTCTCCAACCCAAACTTCAAAACTCAGTTTCTGTGTAAGAGCAAGAAACCCGTCCCCACCAGCAACAAGCTAGTCACTAATAAGAGAGACTACATGTAATGTATATTTTATAGTCCTTTCTTTCATAGCTGCTGTAGTAGAAAGATAAGAACTTCAGAGTTAGATGTAGATTTAAATTTTACCTCTACCCATTACTAGCTGTGTGTCCTTGGACAATTTAAGTTACTAATATCTCTAATTTTTTTTCTCATTTGTATAACGAAGATACTTCCTACCTTGGGTAACTGAGGATTAAATGAGCTCTTAAATGTAAGGCATCTGGTGAGTCCCTGGTACACAATGGTGCTCCATAAATACAAATTCCCTTTGGTATACCTGTTTATTGCAGTTCACAGTCTAGAATGAGCTGGGATATGCTGAGACAAAGCATGAGAAGAAAGCTAGTCACAAGAGGTGATAGGTACCTCTTCTTGTCTCCAAATAAATGAACAAGCCCTAAACTAAAGAGCAGTAAAGCTCTTTCTGCTTCTCAAGAATGTATGAGTGTATGTGACATATTATAATAAATCCTGGAGTATATTAAATAGAACATTTATAAGTGAAGGAAATACCTTTTAATCTTACTTTCCTCCTGTAACAGCTCCCACTAAAGCACTAACATGGGTATGAAAAAGAATCTATGGGAGATGAGGAAGGAGGAATATTAAAAAAGGCTTCTTCGGGGGCAATTAGGTTGCACGCTGTCCTTTTAGTATCTCATCTACTTATAAACAGTATGTGAATCCTAGTCTGAGTTCAAGTATGTCTCCCTTAGACTGTTGCAGCAGTGCCTTCCCCGGTGTCCCTATTTCTGTCACTCCCTTCCCGACTGATCCCCACATAACAATCAGAGTGATCTTTTTATTTTTGTTTTTTGCAGTACGCGGGCCTCTCACTGTTGTGGCCTCTCCCGTTGCGGAGCACAGGCTCCGGATGCGCAGGCTCAGCGGCCATGGCTCACGGGCCCAGCCGCTCCGCGGCATGTGGGATCATCCCAGACCGGGGCACGAACCCGCGTCCCCTGCATCGGCAGGCGGACCCTCAACCACTGCGCCACCAGGGAAGCCCCAGAGTGATCTTTTTAAAGACATAAATCATATTGTCACTCTCTTGGTGAAAACCTTCCAAAAGCTTCCTGTTACCCTTAGAATTGAATCAGAACTTTTGCCGTTTCTCGAACAAACCAAACTGTTCCTCTCAGGGGTGTTATGCTTGCTGTTCTTTTAGTTGGGCCACCCCTTCCTCCTGGTGGTTATCTTGCGCAGATGTCATCACGTCAGAGTGATCTCTTCTCTGATCCGTACAATAGAAGCCAGCCCCTCTCTCTGTCACTTTTCATTCATTTTGCTTTATTTCTCTTCATAGCATTTATTACGAGGCAGAGATACACTCTTCACTTGCTTACCCATTTCTCCCATAAGATTTGTTTGTTCCAAAGCCTCTCCCCCACTGGAGGGCAGAGGTCTTGTCTCACTTGTTCATGACTCTGTCTCTGGTGCTTAGAAGGGTGCTTGGCACATAGTAGGCTCTCAATAAAACTTGTTAAGTGGATTAGGTGAAAAAGTGGTATAGTTGATGTAAACATTAGTTCTGGAGTCAAACAGCCAGGGTCAGAATCCTGGCTCCTACAATTTACTGATTGTGTGGCCTTGGGCTAGTTAATATCTTTTGGTGCCTTAGTTTGCCCATCTGTAAGATGGGACAGTAATACATACTTTATATGATTATGGTAAGAAATAATTGAGTTAATGTATATAAAGTTCTTAGAACAGGGTTATTTCACAGTTTTGAAAACCAGTACTTGAAATTAACTTGGAGTATTCACTTAAGACTTTGTGTTTTTGTGTGAGATTAAAAATGCAAGCATTGAATTTTATCTTTATTACTTTTACTGAATTTTTCTGGCTACCAAAGTTATATTTATGGAACTCCTTTTTAAAATAAATACATTTTGTGGATGTCTAGAACGGATTAAAAAATAAACTGCTAAGAATGGTGACCGGTATTCAGTCTTAATGTGTAAGTCAGCTTTTTTATTCTTAGATCTGTGGAAGATGCTAAGATTGATTATCTCAACAGCCGCCCACGGGAGTGGCTTTTATATATTTCCCTTTGAAGTTCAGCTAGACATGTAATTGTGGTGATGAAAGGACTTGCTGGAGGCTGAAGACAGGAAAATCCTTGAGATACAGTTGAAGTATGAGTCCTGTAGTAGTTGGGAAAGGAAAGATGTTTTACCATCTTTAGTGTGTTCAATTTCTGCCTTCTTTCATTATGGGTTCCCCACCCCCAAACTGTATTTGTAGAAACTAAGCTGTCTGTGGTGATTGCCCTTGCATAATACCAGTTATTTTTACTTAGTCCACTTGTCCTTAGTAAAATGCCTCTTTGTAGGAACATTGTTTTATTTCATTTCTCAGTCTGAACTTTAGTCAATGGGATCCTAAACTTTGGGGCCTTAAACTTAAAAAAAAAAATCAAGGGCTTCCCTGGTGGCGCAGTGGTTGAGAGTCTGCCTGAAAAAAAAAAAAAAAAAAAAAAATCAAAATACTGCTCTGTGTAACATTTGTTACAAAGTTTAATAATTGCTAAATCATTAAATATTTACTGTGTGTCAGGATCTTTGCTTAGTGCAGGGTCTCATTTAATCTTCACAACCACCAGGTCAGGTGGACACAGTTTTAAAGAAACAGATCGAGAGAGATGATGCTACTTGGGCAGGTCACACAGGTGAGAAGGAAGCCAGGATTTCAGTCTGCTTCCACCTGATTCCATAACCCAAGGTCACAACCACTTTGCTATGAGGCAGGTAGAAACAAGGTTTCTGTTTGGAAACTTGCATTGTGTTTCATCACGTTATTTGTATGTGTTGTTCTTGACTACTGGCAGTTTTATCATTTTATGGCTGTTTTTTTCTTTTCTTTTTCTTTCTTGTTTTTTTGGCTCTAACTACGACAGATCTTTCACAACTTACAATGGGATTACTTTCCAGTAAACCCATCGTAAGTTAAAAATGTTGTAAGTGAAAATGCATTTAATACACCTAACCTACTGGACATCATAGGTTAGACTAGCCTACCTTAAACGTGCTCAGAACACTTACATTAGCCTACAGTTGGGCAAAATCAAGTAAGACAAAGCCTATTTTATAATAAAGTGTTGAACATCTCGTGTAACTTATTTAATACCCTACTGAAAGTGAAAAACAGAATGGTTGTAAGTGTATCAGTGGTTCCTCCTCCGGGTCGCGTGGCTGACTGGTTGTAAGTGTATCAGTGGTTCCTCCTCCGGGTCGCGTGGCTGACTGGTTGTAAGTGTATCAGTGGTTCCTCCTCCGGGTCGCGTGGCTGACTGGTTGTAAGTGTATCAGTGGTTCCTCCTCCGGGTCGCGTGGCTGACTGGTTGTAAGTGTATCAGTGGTTCCTCCTCCGGGTCGCGTGGCTGACTGGTTGTAAGTGTATCAGTGGTTCCTCCTCCGGGTCGCGTGGCTGACTGGTTGTAAGTGTATCAGTGGTTCCTCCTCCGGGTCGCGTGGCTGACTGGTTGTAAGTGTATCAGTGGTTCCTCCTCCGGGTCGCGTGGCTGACTGGTTGTAAGTGTATCAGTGGTTCCTCCTCCGGGTCGCGTGGCTGACTGGTTGTAAGTGTATCAGTGGTTCCTCCTCCGGGTCGCGTGGCTGACTGGTTGTAAGTGTATCAGTGGTTCCTCCTCCGGGTCGCGTGGCTGACTGGTTGTAAGTGTATCAGTGGTTCCTCCTCCGGGTCGCGTGGCTGACTGGTTGTAAGTGTATCAGTGGTTCCTCCTCCGGGTCGCGTGGCTGACTGGTTGTAAGTGTATCAGTGGTTCCTCCTCCGGGTCGCGTGGCTGACTGGTTGTAAGTGTATCAGTGGTTCCTCCTCCGGGTCGCGTGGCTGACTGGTTGTAAGTGTATCAGTGGTTCCTCCTCCGGGTCGCGTGGCTGACTGGTTGTAAGTGTATCAGTGGTTCCTCCTCCGGGTCGCGTGGCTGACTGGTTGTAAGTGTATCAGTGGTTCCTCCTCCGGGTCGCGTGGCTGACTGGTTGTAAGTGTATCAGTGGTTCCTCCTCCGGGTCGCGTGGCTGACTGGTTGTAAGTGTATCAGTGGTTCCTCCTCCGGGTCGCGTGGCTGACTGGTTGTAAGTGTATCAGTGGTTCCTCCTCCGGGTCGCGTGGCTGACTGGTTGTAAGTGTATCAGTGGTTCCTCCTCCGGGTCGCGTGGCTGACTGGTTGTAAGTGTATCAGTGGTTCCTCCTCCGGGTCGCGTGGCTGACTGGTTGTAAGTGTATCAGTGGTTCCTCCTCCGGGTCGCGTGGCTGACTGGTTGTAAGTGTATCAGTGGTTCCTCCTCCGGGTCGCGTGGCTGACTGGTTGTAAGTGTATCAGTGGTTCCTCCTCCGGGTCGCGTGGCTGACTGGTTGTAAGTGTATCAGTGGTTCCTCCTCCGGGTCGCGTGGCTGACTGGTTGTAAGTGTATCAGTGGTTCCTCCTCCGGGTCGCGTGGCTGACTGGTTGTAAGTGTATCAGTGGTTCCTCCTCCGGGTCGCGTGGCTGACTGGTTGTAAGTGTATCAGTGGTTCCTCCTCCGGGTCGCGTGGCTGACTGGTTGTAAGTGTATCAGTGGTTCCTCCTCCGGGTCGCGTGGCTGACTGGTTGTAAGTGTATCAGTGGTTCCTCCTCCGGGTCGCGTGGCTGACTGGTTGTAAGTGTATCAGTGGTTCCTCCTCCGGGTCGCGTGGCTGACTGGTTGTAAGTGTATCAGTGGTTCCTCCTCCGGGTCGCGTGGCTGACTGGTTGTAAGTGTATCAGTGGTTCCTCCTCCGGGTCGCGTGGCTGACTGGTTGTAAGTGTATCAGTGGTTCCTCCTCCGGGTCGCGTGGCTGACTGGTTGTAAGTGTATCAGTGGTTCCTCCTCCGGGTCGCGTGGCTGACTGGTTGTAAGTGTATCAGTGGTTCCTCCTCCGGGTCGCGGGCCGCTGAGCCTGCGCGTCCGGAGCCTGTGCTCCGCAACGGGAGAGGCCACAACAGTGAGAGGCCCGCGTACTGCAAAAAAAAAAAAAAAAAAAAAAAAATCAAAATACTGCTCTGTGTAACATTTGTTACAAAGTTTAATAATTGCTAAATCATTAAATATTTACTGTGTGTCAGGATCTTTGCTTAGTGCAGGGTCTCATTTAATCTTCACAACCACCAGGTCAGGTGGACACAGTTTTAAAGAAACAGATCGAGAGAGATGATGCTACTTGGGCAGGTCACACAGGTGAGAAGGAAGCCAGGATTTCAGTCTGCTTCCACCTGATTCCATAACCCAAGGTCACAACCACTTTGCTATGAGGCAGGTAGAAACAAGGTTTCTGTTTGGAAACTTGCATTGTGTTTCATCACGTTATTTGTATGTGTTGTTCTTGACTACTGGCAGTTTTATCATTTTATGGCTGTTTTTTTCTTTTCTTTTTCTTTCTTGTTTTTTTGGCTCTAACTACGACAGATCTTTCACAACTTACAATGGGATTACTTTCCAGTAAACCCATCGTAAGTTAAAAATGTTGTAAGTGAAAATGCATTTAATACACCTAACCTACTGGACATCATAGGTTAGACTAGCCTACCTTAAACGTGCTCAGAACACTTACATTAGCCTACAGTTGGGCAAAATCAAGTAAGACAAAGCCTATTTTATAATAAAGTGTTGAACATCTCGTGTAACTTATTTAATACCCTACTGAAAGTGAAAAACAGAATGGTTGTAAGTGTATCAGTGGTTCCTCCTCCGGGTCGCGTGGCTGACTGGTTGTAAGTGTATCAGTGGTTCCTCCTCCGGGTCGCGTGGCTGACTGGTTGTAAGTGTATCAGTGGTTCCTCCTCCGGGTCGCGTGGCTGACTGGTTGTAAGTGTATCAGTGGTTCCTCCTCCGGGTCGCGTGGCTGACTGGGAGCTGTGGTGCTGCCCCTGCCCAGCATCACAAGAGAGTACTGTACCGGTATCTCTGGCTCCAGAAGAGATCAAAAGTCAAAGCGTGGTTTCTGGCACCACCATAAAGCCGAAAAATTGTAAATGGAAGCATCAGAAGTTAGGGGCCATCTCTACTATACTTAAATGTCTGTATTTTTTATGAGTGTGAAACATTTTAATAGGTTGATGATACGCAAAATCATTTTTTCCTTATTAAATCATTCAAAGTAAGTCAGCATCATGTGTGTCATGGTAGGTCAGCTTTGTAATTAGTTTGAAAAGGTTTTGCATATAATAGATGTGATGCCTCAGATTTAGGAAAACATGAATGTCTTTAAATTTGCTTAAGGCTAAAAGAAATTTCAGGTAGCACGTAAATACATGTGTTTCTGCCGATCATGGAGCAAATCTTTATTATTTTTGTTTTTAGTAAGTAAGGAAGGACTCATTGGTGTGGAGCGTTTTTACACAATGGTAAGTTTTAATGATTTTTGACATCTACTTGTGGCACTTTAAAAATTTGAAGAATATCTAAATTATGAGTTGTTGACTTCTCAACACTTAAGTAGATTCAGAATGCCAGTGCTAGGATGAACTCTATAGATTTCTGTAGGCCATGCCCCTGTATTTTCCTGGAGAAAAATGAGACCCAGAGAATCATCTGATGATCGAGGAGAAACAGGACCAGAATCTAGGGTTTTGTGGGGTGGGTTTGTTTGTGTTAATACTTTAAAGCCATCTTTTTCTCTGCTACACTAAACTGCCCCCTTCATCATGCAGGGTAAGACCAGTGTATGCTTACGATCTTATGTTCAAGAGGGTAGAGAATTGAGCGATATATTCATGTAAACTTGTGATTTAAAGTCATGAGGTTTTTTTTTTTAATCATTGGCTTTAAAGTAATAGAAACAATTCTGTAATGTAGTTAGAGATCATGCTTTCTCATTCATGTAGGCAAGTAACTGTCTTATGCACATAGGATGATTTGACAAGCTTTTTAAAGACCTGATCTTTAAAGATGAGATCTTGTGGCTTTATCCTTAAATTAAAAGATTAGTTAGGGATGGGCAAAAAAGTTGGTTGTGATGTGAACAGTTTTTACTTGAGCCCAGTATCTGAGTAACCAAAATGTTGTGTATTGCTTTCAATCATGCCTGATCAGAACCAAGACTAAAACGAGCTCTTGGGAAGTTTAGTCAGAAAATAGTAGCTGAATTTTCCGTTTTCTAAACTCCATCATTTCTACACTTGAGATTGCTAATATGTTTTTATCATTTAAGCACTAGTCTTAGTTACGTAATTGAAATTATGATTTAGATTCCTTACTTTTAAATGCTTTTCATCAAATTTCTCAATTTTATCTTATAATAAGCTGTCTTTCTAGATGACTTACTGGCTATTTTAAGCCTTTTTAATATATATTTATTTATTTGTTTATTTTTGGCTGCGTTGGGTCTTCGTTACTGCACGCAGGCTTCTCTAGTTGTGGTGAGCGGGGCTACTCTTTGTTGTGGTGTGTGGGCTTCTCGTTGCAGTGGCTTCTCGTTGCAGAGCATGGGCTCTAGGCGTGCGAGCTTCAGTAGTTGCAGCACACGGGCTCAGTAGTTGTGACTCGCGGGATCTAGAGCTCAGGCTCAGTAGTTGTGGCACACGGGCTTAACTACTCCGAGGCATGTGGGATCTTCTGAGACCAGGGATCAAACCCATGTCCCCTGAATTGGCAGATTCTTAACCACTGCACCACCAGGAAAGTCCCTATTTTAAGCCTTTTTAAAAATTTAAGCTGGACGATCCTGAATTTTAAAAATATTTTAACAATTTCTTCTTTAACATTTTTGAGAGCATAACCAAAAAAGTCCCTTACTTTTTCTAATGCTTTATGCCTTAAAAAGTGCTTTCGCTTGACTTTTTCTCATTCAGCTGCCATAGAGTCCTGAGAAGAGAGGTAAGGCAGTATCTCCTATTTTATAGGCACAGTGTGATTCTGGCATTAACCACCCAGTGTTAGGACAGACATCACAGGTTAAGGGCACAGTCCACCAGACTCCCCTTACTTCAGGTGCCAACTGCAGGCTCCAGGGCTTCCAGGCCACCTGCACTTCTTACCAACTGGCCACATAATTGGGAGTTCCCACAGCCCCCTCAGACTTGATAATTTGTTAGAATGACTCACAGAACTCAGGAATGGGCTGTACTTAGAATTATCGTTTTATTATAAGGGATACAAACCAGAACCTGCCAAAGGAAGAGATATGCAAAGAGAAGTCTGGGAGGGTCCCAAACAAGATGCTTCCATGTGCTCAGGACACATCATCCTCCTGTATCGGTTTATGATTACCAACCAGGGAAGTTCACCCGAGCCTCAGGGTCCAGAGTTTTTATTGGATTTTTATTACATTGGCACGATTGATTGAGTCATGGGCCACAAGGTCGAATTTCATCTCCAAACCCCTTCCTTTTCCAGGAGGTCAGGCTGATAGCATGTGGCTCAAAGCCAATCCCCTAATCACTTGGTTGGCTTTTCCAGCATGACTAGCCCCATCTTGAAATGAGGGGCTTACCTGTTAATAAAAAGATGTGTCCTAGGGGTCCACCATGGATAACAAGGAAACTCCTATCAGTTGTGAAATTCCAAGGGTTTAGAGTCTCCCAGGAACCAGGGACAAAGGCCAGCCACACTGTTCATTAGAGAACAGTAGCTGAAGAGGTGAGAACAGATGCACAATTGTTACAGTTCAAACTAGAACACACCTCTGTAGTAGTAGCTCGGAGATCTCCAGTATACTAAAAATTGGAGCAGGTTGCATTTGAATATATTTATTTATGTAGAAAGATTGCCTTCTGTTGAAAATTATAGCGTTTTATTTTATCGGTATAATAGTATTTGAAATCTGGGTTGATGTTCATTTGAGTGAAATATTTACATAAATTCTGTTGTAGGTAGGGTTATAAACTACGTACTTTTTGGTATTTTCTTAAAAGCACAATAATTTTGGCTCAAAAAATTTGATTTTGGTATTTCTTTTTGAGTTTTTAATTTTAGGCTTAGGTTATTACTACTGTTAACTGAAAGGAAATCTAAACTTAATGAAGGTGGAGGTGTTGATAATGTATTTGTTGTTAGAGCTGTAAAAATGTTGTAGTAATAACTTAGTTGCCACTTTGAATTTTAGATCTTGAGTTGAAGTTACTAGCTGTTCAAGTTTACAGTGTTGAAGATTAATAATGTTTTTTTGCATATTGTTTATGCCCAGTAGAAAATCTTACTTCTGATTGTCACTTAAAAGTTATTACATTCTCTTGGAGCTCACTGAGTGTTTCTCAGAATTAGCGTCTATTAATTCAGGCATAGAGTGCTAAATAAGGATGACTTCTAAGTGTCTGTTGAAGAATGTAGCATCTCCTTAAAATGTCATATCATCCTAAAGAGTAGTGGGTTTTTTTTTGTTGTTGTTGTTGTTTTTAATATATGATAGGGGGTTCTTGGCATGAAGCGAGGGAGGAGAGGCCAGAAGGTAATGCAGAGGCAGTTTCTTCAACATTCTACTCTGTTTTCACTTGCAGTTACATTTACCATAAGGATTTGTGAGAAAAGAGATTCGTGACAGATGGAACTGATAGCAGATCTAGAAAAGAGTGAGTTTGACCATATTTTTTGAATTGCAGTTACTCAGAAGGGTTTGTTTTTAGTTGTATGCCAGCATGTATGCCGGTTTACCTTGTGAGTTTGGAGATCTAATGCACTGTGTGGATGGAATACATGAGATGAGGACTCCTGCAGAGACAAGTTAATAAATCTTGGTGTAGATGAGGCTCGAGAGCCAGAACCTTCCCATCTGTGTGCAGCCATCCCATCCCCCATCGTTTATATACACAAGTTCACACTTCCTTTCCTGACTTTCACAAAGGAGGGTTCAGACTTCTTAGTATGATATTCGGGGCCTTCTGTTACATTCGCTCAGCTACCTTGTTAGTTCATCTATCACTGTCTCTGTGTCAGCCCCAGAATGTTGCCTTAAACATCTTTTTTTCTTTTATGTTTTTGCTCATGAATTTCCTTCTTGAATTCACCCCCTCACCTGTTCAAATCCTACTCATTGCCCTCAGCTCAGATCCGCCTTTTCAATGAAGCCTTCTTGGATCTCTTCTCCAAGGTGAGCTTTACTGCTGTCTTCTGTGTTGTCTGTTGTGTTTTGTCAGTGCCTCTAACGTTGGCACCTGATTGTAGTTCTATGCCAGTCTTTCTTCTCTAACAGGTAGCTTTGGATTGTGGTTTACACTTCACTCATCTTGAAAACTGCAAATTACAGTAAATACTCAGTGAATATGGAGTAACCTTGTTAGATCAGACCTGGGATTTGGGGGGAGAGGGAGTGGGAGGCAAGGGGCAGGAGAGATCTCCCTCCCAGACCAACTGGGGAGTTGCCTTTACGCCTGCTGTGAAATTGTTTCTACTAGTGCACATTGTAACAGCATTCTTTCTACATAGTATACTCTGTCTCATGACCTCTGAACGTCTCCGGTCCTTGTCTCTGTTCTCGGTGACCACTCTAGGTACACTACAGGCAAAATTGGTGGTTCTCAAAGTATGTGCCTTGGCGCCAGCAGCATCAGCATTGCCTGGGAACTTCTTAGAAATACAAATTCCCAGCCCCACCCCTGACCTACAAAATGAGAAACTTGGAGTTGGGGCCCAGCAGTCGGTTTTAACGCATTATTGACCAGAGACGTATCAGTACATTTTTAGAGAGTGATACAATTAACATCACCATGCAAAGTTGTTGGAGCTTAAAATTGATCAAGGGTTCATTATACAACTTATGACTGTCATTATCATTCACATTTTGCTCCTTTAGGTTTTTGTTCCAACCTTGTGTATATTATAAACGTAAAATTTTCAAAAATGACGTATTGCAATATTTTGAGTGAAGAAGAATTTTTCAGTGAATTTTATGCAGATACATTCTCTGATTGTCCGAGTAATATATATACTAATGTCTCAGAAGATGATAGTTCTTCAGAATATAATTCTGATTCAGACGATGTGATTATTAAAGCAACAAAAAGACAAAAAACCTTAGTGATTGATTCTGATACGGAAAGTGAAAATGAAGCTCACGATGCTGGAGAATGCTCCTTTTCTTCCACAGAAGAGTGGATTGAAGACAACATTTCACAAAAATTAGAAGACTTTACAGGTGTGTTGGGTGTAACTATTGAATGTAATAACCCGCAAAGTGTTAGTGAAATAACAGAATTAATTTTTGGCCAGCCAAAATATAAAAACTGCTGGCCACGGGCATTAGATTCTGCAAAACTCCCCTGGTCAGTAATGAGTTTAACAAGCCCTCTAAGTAATACTGGTGAAGGCTCAAGAATGAGAACTGCTGCTCAGGATACAGCCCCCTCTTCTTTGATGTTACCTCCTTTATTCTCCAGCTGAGTTCTGTCTCTGTTTGCTTCTGCTGTGGCCTTTGGAGTCTTTGATTTATTGCAACCTTGAACTTTTCTTCAGATAACCCTTTGGCTTTCCTATGAGACTGTGCTGCCTCTCCTTAGTGAAGATCACTGGCTTTTTACTCCTTCTTATAGACTCTTTTTTTATCATATCATCTCCAGAATATTCTTTTCTTTTCCTCTGTAGCCTGATCCTTACTTTTGGACATGCTGACTTTGAGATGCATGTGGGACATCCTGGTGGAGATACTTAATGAGGGATAGGAGTTCATGAAGGTGAGGGAAGGTGTTGGGAAGCCAGTTCATCTTGCCGCACCCTGGAAAGCCAGAGAAGGAGGTTCTTTGTACTTTGTTAAAACGGTGTCTTCATTTCCTTTCCCATCTATGGAAATCTGTAATTACAGGGAAGAAAATTATTAGTGATTCTTTTAGAACGCCTCCTTCCGCTTGTTTTCAGATGACTGATTTTGTTAGATCAGTCATTTGCAGTGGGGGAGGGGTACGTATTTTCATTGTTATGAATAACCAAGAGGATAAGAGGAAATTTGTTATATTAAACTGTTTGGGATAGAACATTTGCTTTTAATAATAAGATCAGCCTCAAACTGGGACATTACAGATGTTTGTTATGTATTGTCAGTTTTAATACAGGTTTCCTCTGCTACCTGGAAGTAGAGTGTTCCTGTGAAACCTTTCTTAAGCCGAAATGGCCAAAAGCAAAGAAACCATTACCGTAGGACTCATCTTGCTAACGGATGCACAGAATAAACCAAGATAAAGCACAGATGCTCACAGACAGTGACACAGTCCAAAACCATGGGGCCTTGATGCTGCGATGCTGAGCAAGTTTCCCGGGCAAGGACTGGGCGGTACCAAGGTCCTCGGCGGTACCAAGCAGGCTGCTGTAAGACAGGCTGAATGCTGTTTTTGCTTTGCCCTTTTTGTTTTGTAAAAGTGAAAATCTTCTTGGGGTTTCTTTTGGTTAGTGGAAACAGGTACTAATGTAGGTCTTTCGTAAGAGCGAAGTGGTGCGAAGTAATCTTTTGAGAAGTGGGGGATGCCTGTGTATCCAGACATTTTTCTTATGTATCTTATTGCTTGTCTCTCCTTTTATTTCTGTGTCGTTTATTGAAATAACTGACTCTAAGTCATAATATGAAAACAGTGAAATGCACTTAGGTTCATTAGGGTGCAGGCTAACCAGGTACCAGGGTGCAAGGCTGTGACAGACTTGAGAGCGCAGTGATGCAGAGAGTGACGAAGTAGCTCTCTCCTCTGTGATGGGGGTGGCGGTTCACAGCTGAGGAACTACTGCGTGTTTTCGGTCATTCAGGGGCCCAGGTTCCTTCTGTTTGCTTAGCCATCCGCTAGGGTATTGTCCTTATTCTCTTGGTTGAAGCCAAGTTACCTCATAGCTGCATTCCAAAAAAAGTAAACAACTTCCTTTAAGGATAGATGGCACAGATTTTTGTATACGTTACTCTGCTCGCATCTCATTGGCCAGAACTTAATCACGTGGCCACTCCTGATTTAAAGGAGCTGAGGAAATGTAACCTCTTGGCAACCCTGCTCCCCACTAAGAGGGGGTGGGAGAGGTGTTCTTTTACTAAAAGAAAGGGAGACTGAACACTGGGGGACAGTTGTCATTCTGCCACTCTGGAGTTTGGGGATCCCCAAGACCACCCTCACGTTCAGTAATTCACTAGAAGGACTCAGAACTCTTGAAAGCTGTTGTGCTCGTGGTTATGATTTTTTTTTTTTTTTTTTTTTTTTTTTTTTT